>NW_020451271.1:651397-730091 GCF_003343035.1 Apteryx rowi
GGCCCGGCCAGCCCCGGCCGCAGGCTGCCTCTGGCGGGCTGCGAGGAGGGGTCGGAGCCTCCGGCCGGTGTCCACGGCCGTTTTAGAAAGGGTGGGGGGCCGCTAAGGTGCGAGGGGCTGAAAGTTGTGAGGGACCGCAAAGGTGCGAGGGGCCGCCACGGTGGTGGTCGGGCCAGGCGCCCCGTGCCGCCGCCTCTCCTCCCAGGTCCGTGCGTCTTCGCCTGGCCTGCCGGGGCCGCACCGCGAGCGGGACGTTGCGGGTTGGGCGAGCGCTTCACCTCCTGTTCAGCGGGGTAAAAGCCATGGCGGAGAGCGCCGGGGCAGGCGTTAAGGTGTGATCCGGGCGCGCGCCTCGGCAGACGCACAGCGAGTAAGAAGAAGCGCTCATGAAAAGCTTTGCAAACTGGGGTCTGGCTCCTTATTTTGCCATGCTTGGGCCTGGCAGTGCTGTGGGCAGTGCTGGCACCAGGCACATCCTGGCTAAAAAAAGGACAGAGGAGTGAAAATCGAGATGGGCAAATAGGGGAGAAAGAAAAAGCAACAGAATGGGGTGATGAAAACAGGAGCAAAATTAGCTGCAAACAGGGGGTATTAACAAAGGAAGGTTGGGAAACCAGGCAGTGACATGGAGGAGAGGGATTGACTGGGAAAACAAGGTTTAACAGACAAAAACAATGAAAGAAATGGTGACTTCAGGACACCATGAGCAATCCCACTGGGTTTCCTGCTGAGTCTCTCTGGTAGTTTTAATCACGACAGAAGGGGTGGAAGAGAAAAGACTCAGGAAAGAGGAAAGATGCCATAGTAAGCTTAAATGCCATACCAAGAAATTGTTTATGGAAAGAGTGTCTTTTCCTTCTCCATTAAATAAAAACAAAATTAGTGACCTCCAGCCAAGTAAGTCAAGATTAGTGGGAATGTTTACATCTACAAAATGAGCTCATGAACATTTGCATCACAAAACAATTGGAATCTGAAGAACTTTTAAGAAGAAATGCAATGCACATTTTCAAACAAAAGTCTCTCACAATTATTGCAAAAAAAACATTTCAAGTTGCCTCAGTATTAAGGAGGAACAAATCACAGATTTCAGGCAAATAAATCACTATTTGGGTGAGGATCTATAATCAATGTCTCAGATATTTTGATTTTCTAAAGAGTGCTTCAAGGCAGTGATTAAGTCATGTCTCTTCTCTACATCTAACAACCTAGTTTCAGTAAAGCTTAATTACCTGAAAAAATATACTTTCTCTGAAGATTTTTAGTTGTCAGTTCAACACAATCTAAGTCTGATGTGACAAAAAATGTTTTCCTTAAAGTTCTATCTCTCCATGCAATTACAAAAGAATCTCCACTTTCATTTTTCAATAAATTTTATATCCCTTAAGGCCATGGAGAAAAACTTGAAAATATGATCCAGAAGAAGCTCCAGAAAGCAAAGGGAAAGAAATTAACATAATTAAAAATCACATAATTTTTTGGAGTGTGACTCATTATTTTTTTTGTTTGGGATTAGACATTTTGAAAGTTTAAAAATCCTAAAAAGACTTTCCTTTGCAAGAAATCTGACTACTCGATGCTTGACAGATACATCACTATTGCAAATGGCTGATATGTGGACCATAATTTGACAAAGTGAATGGGAGACAGATTGCAAACTCTGTATTGAAAAGCTGCTTTTAAGGAACTTGTTATTCGTGGAGCATGGATTATTTTTCAGCCTTTTGTGGAGAAAGATAATAAAGATACTGATTCTAGAAAAGTTTGTCTAGATAAACATTCAGGTTTATTCACATGCAGCTAGGCTAATGCAGCGCTAGAGATGTCAATACCCAAATGACTAGGATGTATGACGTTAAAAAAACTACAGATTTAGATTTTTATTCATATGAAATATTGCTGACTATTGCCTAAAGAAAGGTTTCAAGTTCCTAGGAGTCTGTCTGTAGGAGTTTACAACTTTACCATTTGCTTTGTACAACACTTCAGATTATTTTCAGTACTTAATGGTGCAGGCTTTGAGCATTATAAAATTTTTGCTACTGCTTGCATAGATGATTTAATCATCAAGATGGTAAAAACACCTGGGATTTGTTGCAGTTATCTGTAGAATTGGTAAAAAATAAAAAGTTATATTTATTAATCTCTTAAGTGTTCTTCTGTTTTGTAGGAGACATTTTCTCTGGGGTTTTCTGAATAATGCATTTGTGAAGACTGGACCTGAAAATGTTAATACTGTTGTAGATTTTCTGCCTATGGACTGAGAAAGCAAAGCCATTTCCAGGATAATTCAGTGGTATATCAAACTTGGGCATTTTAGCTCATGTAGGTGTATTTTCTAGAAAAAAGTTGCAGTAGATTAAAGGGCATGAATCAGTTTTTAAACACTTAAAAGGAAAGAACATTTGTTCAGAAGGGCACTGAGTTTTTAAAGTTATTCAGCATTCAAGTGAACATCTCCAAAATAGTCTTGACAGAGGTTCGTATACCAGCATATGAGAAGAGTGTCACTGCTTTTCTCATATGAATAGGAACTAATGCCTTGAGAAACATGTCCTGTATCTGCTGATACTAAAAAAGTTGTAATTCTTTTAAATACTATCTTCTGGAGTGAAACTATATAGTATTCTCCATGCAGTGGAGAACTGTTCTGAAACCCTTTGCCAAAGCCCTTGCCAAACAATGTTGTGGATGCAAGAGGTTTACATAGCAGACAGAGAGGTATTTCAAAGAGACCTAAGGAGGCCATTAGTAAACCATAAATGGATCAGTAACTCCTTCGAGCTGAAAATAGCTGGAGCTAGAGACACTAGAAGGAGGGGACAAGTATCCTACATGCTTGCCCTCTCTTCACTCTTCCACACTTAAGCCATTGTTGGAGGCTGTACGCAGCCTTGGTCTGAACCAGTACAGTCATTCGCATGTTCTCATGTAGGGCTGTAATGGTTAGAGGTTTAGAATTATTAGAACCAAATAAGTATGTCCAAGATGACAAGTCATTTTCTTGTCTGCCCTAATGTCTCCCTCAACAGCGCTGTCTACTCTACTGGGGGCTATCAGTGGTCATAAATCATGTTGTCAGCCAAAGAGAGGTGAAAGTATCTTAGTTTGAAAGAGAATCTAGCCCAATATTTTTTTTTTGTCTTAATCTTATGCATCTGATACCCAGTTTTATTTGGGATCTCCAGACAAGATGTCTGATCCTCTATTATAAAGATAATATTTCTTGGTTTTCCTCGGAAGAAGGAAATGTGAGGCTGTCATGATAGTTTATTACTTTACATAGGTGCCCAAGATCCTTTTTATGAGGTTGGCTCTTCTTTAAAGAGAAGTTTTCTCCTACATGTTTAAGAACAGCTGGACTGGAAAATCTTTTTTTCTTCTTTTGTGGGCTGAACTTCGGGAGCTAGGAGGTCAAGATGAGCTAAAAGGGGAGCCATGAGATTTTGCTGGGAAGATCTCTGCTGCTGTAATTCTTGCCTTAGTTACAGACACAGACAACTATTTGAGAACAAAGCTCAGCACTCATCAATTTCTAGAGAGTAGTTAATTAAGTAATAATAGGATGAAGAGTCTATCCCTTTTGTGTATATGTCCTGTTTCATGCCCTTAAAGTGAGTATGACACGTGGATCTGGGAAGATACAAAAGATAATGATATTAAGATTATACAATATTTAAAACAAAGTAATTAATCTGGCCTTTTCATTAGAATGAACTCAAATCCTTTAAGAAATTGATTCATTTTAAATGTTGTTGACATTGTGGTTTTACCCTCATAAGTGAGTGTAAATCAGTATATTTAAACAGAAACAGTTGCAATATGGTATCAAAGCTTAATAGTGATATATATTTCAGAGTATTTAAATACAGTTTATAATGCTACCTAATACTCTGTCAAATCAAATACTGTCAGACATGTAATGAAAGAGGCAGCAATTCTATTATTTTAGCCCCTGCTCCTTTCTTGTTTATTCACTTGTGCTGAAAATGACCAGCCCCATGTTATCAAACTTATGCATGAAAATAAATTGTTCCCATCTCTGTAAGGAAGTAAAGATCAAATCTAAATAGTTAAGGAAAGTCCCTGACTTCCCTTTGTTACAAAGCAAAGAGAAAGCCAACATACTAATAAATCTTCATGTTACTAACAAATGATACACAGCCAATTTAATAGAGAGAGGAATAGGCGTGTGGGGTGAACCAGAACTATGTTTTGCATCTCACAAAAGGTGCTTAGCCCACTCATCTGCCTTTGCCTTCAGTAGGATTTGAGCACACAGCGTCTCAGAGAATCAACATCTTAAATAACCATAAGAGAGATACAAAAATGTAAAATTCACCTTGCATATTTGCAGCATAGATTCATGACCATATGCTTCAGAGACATTGCCAGCTGGTTCAGTTCAAGCTACCAAAATGAATGTGGCCTTACGGACATAGAAGAAGTAGGCCAGTCTTGAAATAAAACATTTCACTGGACCCTTAGAATCAAATTATTTTTCATGGTTAGAGAATCAAAGGGAAACATGAAGTTCCTCTTTTCGCCTTTCTATATTTCCTATCTTATCAAGTGATTTTACTTGAGATATATTGTCCACATGGTATGCAGGAAGGCTCAAAAAAATACATCACAGTACAGTATATGCTAGTTCTCAATTGCAAGATATACCCAAATGTTAAGGTTGCCAGTTTTCCACTCTTCCACTTACCTTGCTAAATCAATCATAAAACATCTAGAAGTACAGGGGTCAGGAATTCGAGGTTGCATTCTATTTTTGTCTGAAATACACTAGATGAGTGTACTGGGGATTTAAAATACTCATTTTTTTCAAAGAAAATTGTGTTTTCCCAAATAAAAAAGCCTGTTTAAAGGCACTGTGATTTTTCATTAAAAAAGTAAATATCCATGAAAACTATATTAATGTTATCTGGGGAGTGCATTATACAGATTACAGATGTCTTGCAAACAGATCGGTACAAATGTTTGATACTATTAAAAATGCACATCCATGCTTGTAAATATTTTACATATTCTTCAGCACAGGGTACCTGAATGGTTAGGAGAAAGGAATGCTAGAAGACAGGATTGGTCAGAAGCAGAGACAGGTGGCAACGTGAGGACTAGTCCATATCACTAGGTCTTCCATAGCATCGGGAAGGGAATTGTCATTGTTCAAGACAGGTACCAGACAGACGATTAGTCAGTTCTCAGTTTAAATCAATGATGTCTTCATTCTTCTTTTTGATAAGACTCCCAAATAGAGATGAAATTACACTGCAAGAGCTCCCTTGGCATGTTGAGCTCTTTACAGACTTCCTTAATGCCTCTTTCTTTCTATTCTGTGTTTTTTCATCTGGATCAGATGTCTTCTACCTTGCTTGATGTTAGCTCTGTCTTTTGCCAGAGAATGGTTTTAGTCTTCCTTTATTTCCACAAAGTCTCTGTGAAGCAACATCGCAGATGGTTCTTACACTTCCAGTCAAGGTGGGTCTTGCAACAGGAGAGTAGGTTATCTACTTTCTTTAATGTGTTTTTAAATAGTACTTCAAGCCCAGAATTAAAGATGCTAATAGAGATTCAAGCTCTATTCTCTCCGACTAGAGTACATATAAATATAGCAAAGAGTTCACAGAGTAAAAATTTATTTTTAGGGCTAGAAGGTACAACAGTTTATTATCTTTTTCTTGTCATTTTGTTTTTGAACTAGAGAAAGCAAAATGCAAAACTAGTTCTGTGATTTTAATCTAGCCCCCCCAGGGGCTTATAGTTATCACCAGAAAATTACCACACAAGGTGGCACGGTTGGCATTTGAAGTGCAGGTCAGGACTGAGGCATAGCAAAACTATGTTGGGAGTTTCCGTTAGAGTTTCCTGTTGTAGCAAATAAATCCAGTCTCATTCACATTTGATGGGCTGATACACGTACATCATCCATATATCAACCACCGTCAGTTTTTAAGGGGTGTGATAAATTGTTGGACTGCTGTCTTGAGAACAAAATTTCCTTCTTTGCTGAAATTTCAGCACTTTCCTGCTGGATCTCCAGGAACTTCAGACCACCTTTCTTCTAACTACATGGTTCCTTTCTCAATGGAGCTGTCACCCTCAAATCTAATAAAAACTCTCTATCATCCTTTTCTGGGCTTTCTAGTTTGACAGTTTCATGTCATAGCTTTGTTCCACAATAAAAATAAAAAATCTCTAGGTGTTAAAGAAGTCCTTGGAAAACTGTAAGTGATAGAGTCAGCATTTACAGAACATATCGCAACAGGTCTGACTGACCTTGGCAGCAAAAGGAGATCGCCATTTCTCATGGATGAGCTATTCCTGAATGTCTGTCTTTTATGCTGTATAAGGCAGAAATACTTTTTCTGGATCAAGGCTACTTCTTTCTGCTTCTCTTAGTCCTTAACAGAAATTGTCTATTTTAAGGAAATGTTTAATGTCTATTTTAAGAGAAATCTTCATTTCTATTAATTCCTGAAATCCTATGCCTTGTTCTGTGGTATCTTAAGATAATAATACACTGTGGGTGTTATTTTAAAGTCTTGTACTGTATATTGTCGATTTGCTTGAAGATTTTGCTTGTTTTACTTTCCTCCTTACCACAGTTGTGTGGCAAAGATTAATGTTTGTGGATGTTCTCAAAATGATCTGCCTTTACTCTGGATATCAGTGTAATCAACACCATTTTCATTTTGGAATGTCCCCTGTTCTATTTTTAGGTATTTTACAGGAGTACTAGTTGAACGGAATGAATAGTCAGTATTCATTGTTCATCATTAAAAACAGCAGCTTTAGCATATGTTTAAACAGCAGAGTTTAACTTGCAAGTTAATCAGATGCTTTGAGGCATGTGGAGGGGAATCCCCAAGCCACATTTGAAATGATCAGGTTTCTGACTATTTGTTGAATGTACATAGTTCTATAAGAGCCCCATGGAGACAGTTGCCTTACTGCATAATGCCCTGGCAATAATTAAATAAAAACAAAGAATAGTTAGAAATAGAAAAGAAAAAGGAGAAACTCTGAATGGTTCACAGTTGTAGAACACACACACAAAAATACCCATTCTCCTAAGATACCCTTCCCCCTCCCCACAGTGGAATTTCCCTGCTTTGAAGTTATCTTGAGAAGACACACTTTGCAATTTGCCCACGAGGTCAGCAGGCCCAGACTATTACACCCCAGGGTAGGAGGTAGTTTCAAAGCATTCAAGAAGAATCGTCTGTGAGCGTCTTCCTTTCTTTTGAATGAAGTGTGTCCTCCACTAGTCACTGTTGTGTGGAGGAAAGGGAGCAAAGTCCAATATGGAAGAAGGTCCCGTGTCATTTTGTGGTACAAAATCTTAGGTCAGTGCAAAGCCCAAGACTCCTTTTTTGTTTGCTGGGGAAGTATGCAATGAGTATTTACATATGTGTAAATAAAACTGTGGCAGAGGAGGAAGGAGAGCTGAAGCATACGTTCACACTTGGAGAGAGTCATGTATGTTCTACATCTGTCTGCCTTTCTTTCATTAACATGAGATTTGTAAGCTGTATGTTAAAAGAACAAGAATTGGCTAGTCACTGAGGGTAACAATTATGTACTTTTGTTTCATTTTCCTCACTTTTGTGTTTCTACTAGCACGAAACTGCAATTATAAAAAAACATTCATTCCAGGGCAGAATTTAACCTGGGCCCACAGTGAAGATACAAAATGAAAGAGAAAGTACCTTTAAGAAGAAATGTATCATAAAGCAGAGGTGTAAGGAATCTGAGCACAACTCATTTGTGTTACAGTGCCTAGCCTCACTGCGGAACGTAAAGGGTAGGGAGACACAATATTTCTGAATTTCCATGTCTTTGTGGGTTTAAGTCAGACCCTTAACCTTATTTGAATATAGTATTTTTGTAGTTTAATATATTTCATACAGAATATATAAAGAAGATTTAATAACTGTCTCTTAGCTGTGGTTTATCCTTACCTCAGAGAAAGCCAAAATGAGTTTCTAGTGAAATGGCTGAAAGAGCATACACAGTAAGTCTTCTATCAAATTATTTCCAGTCTTGCTGATTTGTAAAAGATCTTTCAAAAAGATTCTGTCTTTCTATTTAAAATGTTAAAGTTTGATTCTGTGCCCCAAATTTATGAAAGGAATTACAAATAACCTGTGAAAGTCTAACCGGCCATCTTTTTCTTTTTAAAACTCTTGGGACTGCTTGCTGTCACATGGAATTTGCACTAGTGTTTAACCCCAGGTTTTCCCTCAAAAAGAAAATGATATTCTAGCTTGTCTGACTATAATAGCAATTAAATATCTTGGAAGTAACTAATCAAATCTTGGGGCTTCTGTGCCTTTTTTTCTCTTTCAGATGGTCTTCACAGTTATAGGGCCAACTTTGTGAACAGACTCTTAGAGTATTAAGAACACAAAATGAAAAATACTTATGTAATTAGTCAGCACACACGAGTGTCCAGGATAAGATCTTCTAAGGTGTCATAACAGAAATATAAATCAAATCCTTAATGTTGCTGTCATCAGCTATTAAAAATGCAAATGTTTCTGCAGCGTTTCACATTCTCTGTATAGCTTTCCATCAGACTAAGGTGTTATTGGTGAGGGGCCTTGCACAGGGGCAGTTAACTGTTTTCCTCCTCCTCCAGAAACAAACTAGCCCACTGGCACAATTTAGAGCAACAAAATCACTCTTTCAGGCCGGGTCTTCAGTAATGTGTTTGCTCTGCTTTCCAGGCCTTCGCCTGTCAATATTGCTTAACTTTGACTCTGCTGCAAGGTGTATTCAAATTTTAACACAAGCATTTTCCTAACTCTCCAACACAAACACGAGTGGAGCGAACTTGAGTTGAGCAGCCATCAGGAAGTATAGCCTACCAGTATTAATAAAATTAATATCACTATTAATGTGATCACTTTTGGTGGACAAACACTGTGCTGTACTGCTTGTGCAATACTGTGAATCTTCCAGCAGCTTCCCACTCCCAAAAAGGACAAATTCTCCCTTAACCTAAAGGGAAGGAATTCCTAGAGCTGCACACTTGGCTACAGACAAAGAAATAGACCTCCACAAATATTAGCATTGCTTATAAGGACTTAGGGTGAACATAGCATTTGGGTGTAGAGTTTTAATGCTAGCTCTGCTGTGGAAACATACTGTAATCTGCCTCTGTGCCATCTGGAGAGTCTCTGCGTCAGGGGAATCTCTGTATTTGTTTGTCCTCCTTGAGCACTTGAAATCAAGTGTTCAGATCTGTTCCTTTCTTTTGAACAGTTTGAATCATTCAGGAGTTTTTGTTCCTAGCAAAACAAAGGTGTGGTTTTGCAAATATGAATCTATGCTACTTCTGAAAAGGGTTGTACCGCTCTCCTTTCCTCCTTCCTGCAGCTGCATGTTCCTCCTCCCTCCCTTGGCTCAATTACGACTGCATGGTCAGCTGTGTCAAGGGACAGTCTGAAAAGTAGTGTGTGGCTTGCATCTCAGTTGGATTGTTTTTTTTTCTGATCTGGCTAACTCAGTGGCTGCATGAGAACTGCTGCTGACACAAGGGAAGAATATTTACCTAGATTTGAGATATGGCAGGAGAGAGTGGGTCTGCATCTTTTGGCATTCTTAGGTTAGCCTAAGCCAATAGGGCAACTGCACCAAGGAGTACTCTTGCCAGACTCAGAGGTGAAATGTTCTTCTTCTGTAAGGAAGACCAACATGGGAAAATTCCAATGCTTTCCTTTCCCCAGGATTTACTTTCTGTGTATTGTAACATTTTGAGGATTTGAGGTGGTACCATCCTACAGGGAGAATAAATAAGAATGGATATTGGGTGGAAACAATGGTAAGAGCTAGACAGATCACACAGATCTAGTCACTAGCCACTGGTCACTAGTTTTCCCTGTTGAAAACATTGGTGAGGAGAATGTTGAAAATACTTCTCAACACACTAAAAATTATTGAAAAGGTACACACAATATCTAAGTCTTCATTGGGATGAAAACACATATAAATAAATTCTTCACTTGCCTTCTTTTTTTTTTTTTTTTTGATCCCATCCCTCTTCCTACAATTCTTACTATGAAATTCTTGCCCATGAAGCCCGTGGTACTGGAGAAGAAGTAATTCCATTGAGTTTTTATTGACATATGAATTGGTAAGGGAGTAGGGGGACTGTGAGGGGGAGGCAGGGGGAGCGGAGAAAACAGATGAATCCTAGATTATGCTACAGCTGAGATTGAAATAAAATTTCACCTTAAAATGGGGTGGCTGCTGCTTCTGATGAAACTCTTGGGGATAATTCATCTGCCACTTGATAAATTGGCAGGGTTTCTTTCCAGTTGTCTTTCCTCTATTATCCTTCAATGCTTTGTATGTGTATATATGTGTGTGAGGTATGTGTATGTAATTTTCAAGATGCCTGGTCCCTTTTTTCTCCTTGGCTAACTTCTGAAATAGAGCTGTCAGGAAGATTCCAGTGTTTGGAGCCATATTCCTTCTGACAGAATATAACTCTTCTCCACAGTTTTCCTTTTTTATGGCCTGAAGTCAGTGGGATATTCAATGCAACCTAGGATCAGGTTCTTGAATTTTAACACAATTTCCCTTGAGAAATAGAAGGAGAAAAATTCATTTAAGACTGGGAATGAAAAGTGGATCTTTAGCTGCCACAGTAATGTAGGGAGTAAAGACTTGGTTATGTTATTTTAAAAAAGCGACTTGAACAGGGTTCTGATTTGCAGGGATGAACTTTGGAATAGACTAGCTCTATTTCCTTTAATCTGTCCAGGAATTTAGCACCAATCACTGTGATAGTCATTTTTACGAAAGGGTTAAACTCCCATAGCAACTGGCCATGCCAGCAGTCCTGAACTTCAGTAGGGCAGCTGCAAGAAGGTACATCAAATCAAGTAATTTCACAAGCCTGTGTTGAAATATAGCATACCCAGTCATATGAGATGGATGGATATATGAGATAGACGGATTTTGAACTGAGCCATAATAATGGGGTATACAGGAATACAACCACCAATTTTTGAAGAGGCCTTTAAATATAAAAAAGGGTCAGTTATGAAATGGGCAGATGTGGCTAGTTCCTTTCTAGCTGATCTTATTATTATAATAAGCTCTAGCAGAGCTTATTACTTAGTATCTTAGGAGGTGGGGATTGTAAACATTAGTCAAGGAAGAATTTTGTCATACCCAGATTCTTCACTTCTTCTGAATTTTGTCATTCAACAGAAATAGTCATACTCATTTAGTTTCTGCAAGGAAAGAGGTTTCATGCTGGCAACTGTCTCCACAGAGGGGAAATTCACAGGGATGTAGTCTTTATCTAGGTAAAGTTTCCTATATAGTAATTAGAAATTTTAGATCTCTCTAATATAGGCTAAACTTTAAAAAATCTAAATTCTCATGTTCTTCTACATATTTCTGGTGTCAGGAACCTTGTTTTTTGCATTAGTGAAATAGGATGAAGGTGTCGTTGTTTTCAAACTCTTTGAAGATGTAAGGTGCAGTATACATAGAAAGAATCATCATTTTATATAGCTTTGGAGGTGCTAAAATGCATTGTACAACTTTAACTTATGTTGGTCAATGATGGGCCTGAATAATAAATTTAGAGAAGAGATCTTACTATATATGTTCCATTAAGAAAGGCAAAATATGCTTTATTAATGTAATATATTAAGCTCTTTCACTTCCCCAAATGACAGCTGTCAAACTTTGTTGTCATCCTCAGTAACAGCTGCAAAATGAGACATTTTCCCATTTTTCTGTTTGGAGGGGCTTACCTTCAGATAATAACCCCATATTATCAATGGTTTAGAAAACAGATTTTAAATGGAAACATGGGCTAAGAATTACACTTAAACTACAGTGTAGCACTGCAGGGAGTAAGAGAAACTTCATAGAGTAGAACATGATGTAGGGAAAAAAAAAAAAAAGAAGCTGCCTGGCCTATGGCAAGATGAACTAGGAAAAATCTAGCTTTCTAAGTGATGACCAGACCAATTACATTTAAGTGCTTTATGGAAAATCTGCTCTATAGGATGATATTTATGGTATTGAAAGTGCTTCTCTAAATTTTGCCGCCACTTAATTTTTTTCAGTCTTTCCATAACGAAATCAATTATTTCACATTCTGTTTTCAGGCTGCTTCACTTTACCTTGCCTTGGCTCCCCTTCACTCTCCCCCTCCTCCACACCCTTTCTCTATTTCTCATATCATCTCTGAGCTTTTAGAAAAAATACTGCCTTTCTGTGTGCTATGTTCTTGAGCTTTAGCAATTTTCCATTTCACTTCTTTCTCGTTACACTTTTTCCATTTAATATTTGGGGAGAAAAATTGTTCTATTTGAAGGTGAGCCAGATACACCGTCACGATGTTTTGCACCAAGTTAGTATTTTCAAATATAAAGTTTACTTACAGTTTCCTGTGTTTTCCATTCCACTGTTATTAAAGGAGGAGGGGGAAAAGAAAGGTCTTAGTTTTATCATCAGCAGCAAGTGTATTTTTTACAACTGCCAATGTTACTACTCCCTAGTCTGGTTTGCAGCAGCTTGCAAGCTCTGCAGGCTTGCAAGGTGGTGCAGAGAAAATACAATACTATTCTCAGGACAGCATAACTTGTTTGTGGGAAGACATTGGTCAGGATCTAAGATGTCCTGAGTATGTTTTGGGGGAAGGTACAATTTAAGTGAGTTGTAAGAAGGGAAGGAAATTGAATTAAGTACTGCAAAAAGTCATTAGGACAATTTGGCGTTGTGTAGGCAGAACGTGTGGTTATCCAAACTGGTTAGGAGGTAAAATGCAAATGATTTTAATTAGAATTCAGGGTTTTTGAAATCAGAGAAGCCTTTGTCAACAAAGTGTATTCTACCAATAAAGCTTCTATTTTCAGAGCAAATGAAAACCAAAGGAAACAAGACTTGTTTTTGATTTGTGTTTATTAGCATTGAAAGCATTTCTTCACGCTTAATACATGACTGTCTGTCCTAGTTAATACTTCCTTACAGTGTACATATAAGTAGCCATGTAAAAGTGGACAAAAATGATGATATCACTCTTATGATATACAGAGCTGGCAAACACTAAGATAACACAGCATTTAGGCACCATGGTGATAGATGCCTTAGAGAAAAATAGAAGAGAGACAAACAGAATGAGTCAACGCATTGCCCAATTTGCATAAAAATTTTCATAAAATAACTTGCAGTATTTGAGAAAGAAAACAAATATTTGTTTTTTTAAGTTGCTATGGTGTTGTGGTAGTGAAAAAAAACAAGATTATGAACAATTAGCCTAATCTGCATCATGAGATTACTAACCAGACAGTGTCTTCTAAGTAACAAAGTGAATACAAAAAAATGCTTTAATTATGTAGAGGTTAGATATGATACAAACTAGTGTAATGACAGCCTTTCCTGTCCTCTTAGCTTGTAAAGCAGATTTTAACCATTGATTTCAAGAACCTCTGAAGCAGACTGTGCAGCAAGTAATGTGAATTCTTGTATTTATTCCAATGAATAAGCCTTACTTTGGTCTGCCTGTTTTGGACCTAGTGAAAGAAAGAGCAGGTTGTGTCAGCCTCTGAAAGCATTTTGTGCTTTTCTTTTTAACTCGGATGAGCATTTACCCTGTTTCACTATGCTTCTTTTTGAGTCAGAAGCCTTCTTTTATAGATTCTTCAACCCAAGGGTGATGAATGATTTCCCTTGCATGTTCTTCTAGACTAATGCCTGGCTTCAGCAGACCACTTAAACACATGCCCAAGTGCATCTCTAAGCATTTTGTTGGGCATATGCCTAAAGAAGTACGATAGGCACATTAAAGAGCAGAATATTCTTAAGTGTTTTTTTGAATAGGGGCCTAACACAGAATGAAAGAGAATAATGTGCCTGTTATAATTGGGTGAATTAATTAGCCAAGTGTAGCCTTCATTTACTGACATTATCTTTTTTAGTTATGTAACTGTAAAGATTACAGAAAAATACTTCATCCAAATTTTGTTCAATATATATTTTTAATAAGTGTTCTTTCCCTCTCAATATAATTTAGCTGCAATGGTACTGATGAAATATAACTGCCTGCTTCCAATCAGCCACATTTTGCCAGGTAGCTGTAAACAAGCTTGCAATATTGAGAAAAAGAATGAGGGCGATGAAGAAAAAAGAAAATTGACTTAATGCTAACTTTTTGGAAGGTGCACAGTGTCTAAGAATTTTTTGCCTTTGCTACAGTTTAATTATTTTTGAATTAGCGTTCCTAACCAAGGAGGCAATGGCCTATTTTTCCATTAGGCATGAAGGAATGAGCAAATTTAAGAAAGAATTACTCCAAACAGAATAAGTATGCCATTTTGCAGTTCATAAAACATATGGCTCTGATAATGCAGCTCAAGGAAGTCATTCTGTTTTTTCATGGGTGAATGGCTTGTAAAGTGGAGGTGGTCTCCAAGTATGAAGAATTCTGCATTGTAGTTTGGCAAGATCAGTTACTTTATCTAATTTGTAGTCTATTTAGTGGGAGGCAAGGATAGGCAATTTAGGGATAACTTAACTCTATACCCTGCTTCGGAAACTGACTGGTACGCTTGTAAGCTTCCCTATGGAGGCGTGGGGAAAACCCTGAGCAGAAGTGGTAGCAAAATTAGACATCAGGATTACATTGGAGTTACTCATATTAGGGTTCAATGAAATAGGCACCTGGAATTTTTCTTCTGCTTAACTTTAATTGTGAACTCTCTCAAGAATGGCAGATTTTGTCAATAATTGTTCCCTGCAAATGACTTTAAGTAAAAGGAAATTATCCCCCAAATGCATACCTCTGCAGGCATTTGTAATGCAATAAGTACATTTTCATTATTACTGAGCAATTTCAGCTGTGAGTAACTACATAGCAAAAAATAAATACATCTTCAGAGGTAAATTAAATCACTGTGCCCAAAGAATCTGGATATGCCTTTTACAATTTAGACATGACAAAACTGAAATAAAAATAAAAGCCCAAACAAGCAAAATGGAAAGCAAGCTCTTAAACATTATGGATTCTGAGTTCAAAAAGCTAAGACTATCCACTGCTTTCAAATACCTTTTTAAAAATGAAACAGAAATGGAGTGTAGGCACTGACATAGCTTACAAACATTTTTATCTTCATTTCCAACATGTAGCCATCAATGTGTACTCTATGTAAAGACTTTGTATATAATTTGGAAAACATTTGTAAATGAAATTCACAAAAACAATRGAAAGGAACTAGGAACTAAAGAAAAAAATGATCTTATGCAGGACAATCATGTGTCTGTGGAGATGATTTAGGGAAGAAGTAGGGAAAAGGCAGTCCTGACAGTATTATTGGTAAAGTAGCTTTCCCATTCATTCCCTGAATGATGTTGCACCATCTAAAGCACTAATTGAATTGCATGATTGCATGACTCTCAAGAGTATTGCAGCTCAGCAATAAAATCCCCACAGAGTCATTTATCATGTCAAAGGGTAAGTGATATTTTTGGGGTATGCATCCAGGCAAGACTCTGTGACTTGGTAACTAGGGGTCTCTCCTGCAGAAAGCGAGGGTTAGTTGTCATTTGGGCTCAATTAGGTATTTCACTATATAAAATTTATTGTTTATTTAATCAAGGGCTGAATCCTGGGTCTTTTCATCTGCAGGTTGCTAACCATATTGTTACCTTCTTGCTTTCCCTGCCTCTCCTTACAGGGAATTTTGACAGGACAGGAGCAGGAAAATACTTCTGCCTCCAGTATCTTTGGGAGGAAGAAAGTGTGTGAGGAAGGACTCATTCCCTTTTGCTTTCTGAAAAAAGTTTTTAGAAGTAGATCATTGTGAACCTTGGGTGGAAGGAGGTACTACCCATGCACGGTAAGGTAACTTCATTTTAGAGATGAAATGACTTTGGATAGTCCCTTCCCTTTGATATTTCCTATTTCTACTAATTCCACTGAYTTTCAATGTGCCATTCCTAGCTCTCCCAAGGAGTTGTTAAGAAACTTTGGTACCTAAGTTGAGAGAAGTGAGTTCTATTAATGGTGGGTGCCCAAAAAAGGAATTTCGTTAGATTAATCCAAAAAGTGCATTACTGGATGTGGGAACGACTTAAATTGTTCTTTATGCTCCCTTTTCAGCATGTGGATGAACTTCAGTGACTCAAAATGATTCAAAAGGACTATTATCCAGAACTATAAATAGGTAATCCGGAGAGCAAAGGCACATCTTAAACCCTTCCTTCCCCAGGATTTGAAAGCCTTCCTTACATTCATTTGGGATTCACAATTTCCCTGGAAGCGCATCCAATCTGTGCTAAATAAAACAGAGCACAAGACGAAGGTTGGGAGTTAGAACAAGAAGCATTGAGCAAGAGTCATGGGGAAAAGAAATTCCTTTATTCTTTTGCAAAATACTTCCAAAAGAACATATTTTTAGTCAATAGGATCTGCTGCATCCCACTTACTTTCAGGCATTCCTTCAGAAAGAGACAAGCAACTCCAAATTCTAGACTGATAAGCCCACACCACCTCTGGTGCTCTCTGTTCCTCCCCCCACTGATTATAAAGGAAGCCAGAACAAATGAGATTCTCACTTAGGAACCAGATATTCTAATCGTGTTAAGAATCTGGCCTTAGAAGCCATATTTTCTAAGAGATTTTAATGCAGAAGAATGGAGAAAAGTACCTACTGGAATTTCCAAAAGATATTTAACTTCCAGTGATTTTAATGGGAATCCATAAGTACTTTGAATTCAATTAGGTTCCTGAGTACCTCTGGAGTCTAGGACTAGAAACCTGAGTTTCACTGAAAACAAATGGAATTTAATATCTTAAAACCTAAGTCACACTCGAAAATGAAGCTTCTGTCACTTCCACAGTTTTCTGAATTTTAACCTTTGTCCATTCACTACTTAGGGCAACTGAATCTTTAGTTTAATTAAGAATCTCTGGATGTACCGTAGGATTTTATGGAGAATAAAATTACTGATGACCACAGACTGAAGACAATAAACATGGACAATTCATGGAGGATAGAACGGCAAGTGACCGCTACTTACAAGGATAGAGATTCAAATTCAGCTCAGGAATCCCTCAACGCCTGCTTGCTAGAAGTGGGAAAGATAACAGTCATAACTTAATTTTTGCCCAGTTGCTTATATTCTTTTCTTAAGCTGTATTGTTTCTTCTGACACAACAGATTAGGACTGGACTTTTGTACAAAAAGTATATTTGTTCTTATGTTACTGCTATTTTTAAATGGGATGTTTCATTCCTCCTAATACGGAGCTCCACAAATCCATTCTATTTGGCAAGCTAAAGCTGGTCCTGCACTTGCGCAGAGCTCCACTGAAATCAAAAGGTTGCAGCGCTAAGGAGTAAAGACTTCCGTGTAGAGTAACTTGCAGGATTCAGCCAGAACTTGCATATATTTATTTTTCTTGCAATTGAAATGCGCTGCTTATCCTGAAATAATAGCATCAATACTCCTAATTAGAGTTTTACAGCAAGTGAACAGCTATATGTGCTTTATATGCAGGAAATTGTATACTAGCTACTATAGTTATTATTTAACATATTAGAACTTGTACATGCAAACCCTTCAGAATTAAAATGAATAGCAGTTTCTGATCTAGCAGCATGTGTGCTAGGTGTGATGCTAATGCTTTTACTATTGTGCTAATAATGTTTGTAGAAGTCCTATATTTATTATTTACCTCTGTTAGATAGTTTCAACAGGAATAATTAGTGCCTTTTTATCTAAAAATGCTTGGGTAGAGTTAGAAGTCACTGGAGTGAGAACCAATATTTTTAAAGTGATCATGAATATATTTATTGCTGAGCTAATATTTTCCCCCTTGTCACTCTCTTTTATTTTAACTACTGCAGTATAATATGAATTCTAATATCTATTTCAGCAGGATATTTTAACAATAGCACAACTCTGTGGCACAACAGTATTACTGTTAAAAAATATTTATACATTGTAAATTGTGGTCCATGAATGCAACAGTGCCAGTGAGAACTTTGCATTAGATCTAAATATGCCAATAAATCCTGATTTGTCTGTAGAAGTGACATACACATCTAGTAAAATACATCAGAAATAATTATCCACTCAGTCTGAGTGCACCATGAAGTTGAAATTAAATAAGTTCTTTAAGGGGGACTTCTATAAAGCTTTATTTTGTCATCATATGGGAAAATGGAATAAGCGTTAACTTCCACAATGAATGAAGTAATTCATTTTATTCCAAGTATGATAAAATTGACTGACATTCTGGACACCTGATAAACTTCTTATGTCTATATCCAGGCATGATCATTCAGTTTTTAAATAGCTTAGTACTGAATTCATTAACGAATTCCAAAACTATCATTACTGGCATATTATTTGGCTAAAGCAGGCTGTATTTTGGCTAAACCTCCTACACCTTAAAAAAATTTTTTTTGATACATTTACCGAAAGAATAACTTCTGGTATTGCTTCCTATTAATGTGATAAAATGTTGATAAGTTTTAGTAGTTTTTGTTTTCTAAGCAGAGGGCATCATTTTTTGGTTTTCCTTTTTTTAGAATAAAAGGAAAAATCTCTATTGAATGTACAATGGAAGCAAGCATTTTTCCAGTTCAGCAGCTTCTGCTGAATTGTAAACAATTGGGTTGTTTCAAGAGAAGAGTAGCAGGGCCTGTAACTCCAACAGCTAGTAGTGGTTTAGTTTACTGCTTCTACCACCTGCCTCCTGGCTTAATATTGGAAGCAAGAAGCATGCAATTAAGTATGAGGAAATGAAAATAAATGACACTGTTCATTGCACATTACAAAGTGCCTGGCAGAAAGAATGCAGCTCGCCTAGACCTGATGACCCCTGGGGAAAACATGTCTCGTGCTTGGGAAAATGCCAGTGAATCAGACACCAATCCTAGTTTTATGGTTTTCTTCTTGACAATTTTAAACTTTTTTTTTTTTTTTTTTACTTACTGTCAGCTTCTGAAAAGCAGGGAGATACTATATTAAAATGAAACGTGTACTGCCTGTGTAGAGTACACCAAACATGCAGGGATATCTTTTTAATGATTTCTTTAGAAAGTTCTTTGAATTACATTCATAATATGATCAACTTGAATGGATTTTAAAATTCTAAGTCATAGTCTAGAGGTGAACAGTTTATTTAATTGCATCTGAGCAGCGACATTGCATTGAATGTAATATTTTCAGGTACGTAACTCAGCCTACCCTGGCTCCAGAATCTGAATGCCTAGAACCTAATTCATTTTACGATGCCTGTTCTGTAAATGCTATAACTTTATTATATATATGGCTCATGCAATTGTTAGAACATAATAATAATAATTGGTTTTAGTCATTCATCCTAAATTGTCTAAGCACATTTAAAAACTGAGATTACTGATATTACAGAATAAGAAGAAACTGTGCCATAGAGAAATTTGGTGTCTTTCTCAAGAAGACATAGCAAATCATGGAGTAGTTGAAGGTGAGATACCCAGTTCAGCAGGAAAATAGAGAGTTTAACATAAATTATGGTGTCTGCTACAGAATTCAAATTCATCTCTTTTAGGTCCCAGCTGACTCTAAGGCATGAATTCAACCAATACTGCCTGATTTAGGTGGATAGATGTGGAGAAGCTTTCATAATGAAAGCAGAAGCAATTGGAGGCTTTCATGGCTTCATGATTGGCTACAAAACCAGAATTTAGATGAGGTGTGCCAAAGTTTATAAACTTTTCAGTGAAGCTAAATTGCCAGAGCATGTTGGAAAACAGATAATTTCAGGTAGAAGCACTGCAAAGACTTGGTGGTTTTTAATGACTTCATCTTGAAGAAAGGAACATCTTCGTAACTTGATGGGTATTGTTTTGAGTATTATTTTACTCACCCCATAACCCAAGGTAAAACTCAAGGGTGAAAACTCATGAGGAATTGAAACCGTATAAGGATTCACAGCCCCTCCAAAACAAAACCACCAACTTTCACATTTCTGGCTGTATGCAAGTACATGCATTCTTTCTTGCTCCTTCTCTCTGCGCCTTTTCTCTCTCTCTCCTTCTCTCCCTTTAGCATTGCATGCACCCTCTGTAGAAGGAAAAGTATTTTTTTTCATCCATATTTTAGGTAAGCTTTTCCTAGTCTATGACTTGTTAGACTCTTGATATAAAGAAGAGTATTTTGATGTCAGTCATTCAGTCTCTGCTAGTTAAAAAGCATGTCTTTCCAGGGATGCCTTCTATCCATAATCCTGCACAACATGAAATATGGTTGACAGCTATATTACCACACTGCAGATTGCAAAGCAATTCACACGATTCTAAGTGCCTCTCCTTCAAGACTTATGGATGTTTGCCACATTACTTGCATTGTAGTATATGGCCTTCTATATGTACTTGATAGAATAGGTCTTTGTTTCTTTTAAAATTAGTGAAGCAGAGTCCAAAACAGCTTTTCTAAAGTGTATACTCGATGTCACTCAAGGTTTAAAATAAAATGTTTTATATAAAAGTACGTATCTTCAGCATATTTCAATGTTTATCTTTAATATGGTATTTTCTGTATTTAGGATGGAAACTCCACTACTGAGTTTAACTGTTTGGGTAGGTTTGAGTTCAGCTTTCAATTTTCACTGTCATCAGTCTGTAAAAAATGAATATATAAATTCATATACTACTTAATTCAAATGTAATGGACCAACAGCAGTTTAAGGAGCTTAAAACCCTTTGTTAGCAAAACCATCATTGTTATCTCAAATGAAATGGGAGATACCCTCCAATACCATCTCATGAAGACAAATTACTGACTTCGCCCTGTCATAATGCCTCATTCTTAATAACTAAATTCGCATATTTCATTATAGTAGTTCTTTGACAGGCACGTTTAAAAGGATGATTATCAGGGATATTAAAATCATGTTAATAAGGTTAATATTGATTATTAATATACTAATATAACTATTAATATTATAAATTAGACTGATAGATTATAAAAATATGGACTCATGACAAACAGTTTTGTGACAAACCTATTTTTTTTAAGAGGAGAGAAGAGACAGATACTTTAAAGAAATCTGGTTAAAAGCTTGACTCCAGTGAATTTGCTGGGTCTTATGCAAGTGAGGAGATGAGGTAGAAAAGGCATAAGAATGAGTATGTGATGGGGGAAGGTACATTGCTTGTTTTCATTTATTTATTTATTTTTCAATGGCATTATCAACATTTCCTTCAGGACTACTGAATCTAGAAGAAAGCAGCAGCAGTTTTAGAATTGCCTTAAAATTTAGAGGAGAAAAAAATCATGCATGGAAATTGATACCACTGGCTGTTGTCACTAAATGCAAAATCAATGAGGTTTTGTTCTTGTTAAAAGGATGTGGTTTACCAGAATGGGGCAGGTGGAAGGTGGGCTGGTGACTTGTGTTTCCGTATAGATATCCTTTTTTTGGTAGTCCAGAGTCTGTGGAGGGTTGAATTCTCTAGAATGTGAATGAATTCCGTAGTGTTTTTCACATTAATTGTAGCCTATGTAAAAACTCCTGATCAGTGCCTCAGAGATGTTCTCTAAAGTGTGTTCTGTGATTATCAAATATCAGTACATAGACTTATCAAAATAACAACAAAATGATGGAGAAGAGGAAAATGAGTGGACCACAGTAGAGACATCAGATAATTCTTCACTAGTAAACTTAAAATGAAGCAAAATGATGCCTTTTAAAAATGTTGGCCAAATTAGTAAGACAGAAAGTACACTGGCTAATTTCAAAATAGAGAAAAAGTTTCTGGAGATTAAATATAGTGCATAAGAATTACTATAGTGGGTCGCACTTCCTCTTATCTCTGAAAATGACCCATGGAGGGCACTGGGAGTAGATTATAGCAAACAGTGCAAGTACAGAATGGTCTGTCATTTGATATGCCCACATACCTTCAGCAGTTTAGTAGCCTCTGGTATATCTAACCTCCATGAGTTTGTCTAATCCTTTCCAAGATCTTTAAGATGAAGCATGTCACAGCAGGAAAGTTTGTCCATTGAAGTGGTGGAACAGAAAAACAGAGACTCTCACAAGTGAGAACCTTTTCTGCTGTCTTCACCAAACTGCAGAGAATCAGTCATGATTATGTAAACTTTTTTGCCAGGGTTTTGGCAGCTCTTAAACATCGTAAACTATGAGAAAGGGTGGCCAAAATCAACAAAAGTACCCAAAGTGATGCTGTAAGCAGCATAAAAGCAAACAAAAGGCAAAAAATCCAAACATATGAACAAAGTTGCAGCTATCCTTTGTGCTAAAATAACTCATAAATTTAGAGAGCGATTTAAAGGAGGCAATAGTTCTTTGCCCAGACTATGTTTGGAGATATGCTTCCACTTGCAGGCCAACCAGATGCTGAGGATGAAGAAAATGTGGAAAAGAAGATGACCAAAGAAGTTTAGAACTGACATTAATGCAAGATGTGTGGTCCAGTCTATAAGAAATTACTTGGTAATAGCAGCATGCATTGAACAGAGAAAATAAATTTCAATTTAATACTATTGATTCTGCAATTGAATTGTGCCCAGATTGCTGGAGAAACCCTCTAAATATAGAGAGAAAATTATGAGACAACAGTGACTGCCACCTGCTGCAATCCCGAGATAAAATGTGGGTGTCCCGATACTATTTGCCAACCAGTATTGCTCACTGATGGCTCACCGTAAACATTCTCCAAGAATACTTAGTGAGCTGCTCTGGAGACTCCTTGCCAGATCCTCAGCTACTGACAAGGAAAGGAGGTATGAGTGTTAGGATAACATCAAATTCTCACTTAAAGTCCCTGGTCTCTCATGCAAGGACCTACTGCCAAAGTATGTTAGAATTGCTCTTTAATTTCTCTGCTTTTGTCCTTTGTTATTAGCCCTAAAGAACTGAAAGCACAGCATGTCCAGAATTGCAGTATGTTAAAATTCAATGCGCCTTAGGAGCCTAAGTTCCTAGGGAAGCCAGAAGAGAGTTGAAAACAAGCTTATTACTTATCTAACAAGCTTTGGAGACAGCTCTTTATATTTATGCTTTAGCTTGAAAGTGGAAAGCAAAGTCATGGCTGCTGATCAGGTTCTGCTAAATAATTGTGAGGCCACCTTGCAAAAGAACATAGTTGGTAAAAGCTGAGGATGCTGACATCTTCCTATAGTGCACACACAAGTATGGCCTAGCATGATGCAAAGTATACGTTGGAACATATCTACCCTTTATAGTCCCATAATTGTGGGGAAAATTAAGCATCTGCTATTCACAAATGAGTGTACAACAGTCTTAAAACTGGGTCTGGAAAAAATAGTGGGGGGTGGAGATCATCTACAGTGGAAAAGAAAGGTCTCTATTCAGAATATATAAAAATATGATTTATTAACGTAATACTGGTCTTGAGAATCAAGCATTATAATCTTTTATGTTTTTTCATTGGTGTTCAGTAAGCATATAACATAGCAGTTTCATATTTCAAATATATACATAAAGTCTTCCCACTGTGCATGTGCTCCATATATTACTCTTATATCTTCTGAGATTAAGTAAACACAGAAAGTAATGTACTCTACATAAATATAGCACTACTGAATCATAATAAATTTTTAAAAATATCTATTTACCACAAGAACTGTCTCGGAATCTCTTAGTGAAAATGCTGATTGGTTGAAATCAGAAGGTTTTTTTCTCTTCCCAGAAATGTACCAATTTCAACAAAACTTCTTCAGTTTCAGGAAGGATCTTCTGGTTAAAAATAAATTAAACTTTGAATACGCAGTTGGCCAGTGCATGGATGTATGTAAAATAAGAGAGACCCAAGGTCAGTTCCTTCCTCTGCCTGCTTTACATGGCTTGAACCTGAATTTTCCACATATGTGAATGCCCTACCCCTAGCTAGTAGTTTCAGTTTCCCTCACTGAATCTGTTCCAGTATGTTTACAGGTATAAGGAAGTGACCATTTGGAAGATGAAGCTACGGATTGACACAGGAACCCAAGAACTCAACGGGAATAGAAGATGCTCATGTTCTCAGAAAACTTTTGCATATTTCAGAAATTGTCATGAGAAACAAATAGGCTTTTGGCAAATTCGAAAGTAATAAAAATCGCAAAACTTCAAAGAGATGAATGTATTACTGAAATAGTAATATTTGGATAGCTAAACATAGCAACAGTAAGCAACTTTTCTATTTACCATAAGTGAAATAGCAGTGCATACCAGAATTTACCTGGCAGGGAGAAAAATGTTGCCCATACTCATAATCTGTAGAGGCAGCAACAACTTCTTGTTATGGCTAAGAAGGGTATGAATTCGATTCTTCTTATAGACTTATGGAAAATCGTGCCCCCCTAAACCACCCGTAAGTGGGAACAAAGCTGGCAGCAGGTCCATGCCTGCAGTAGGCCAACTGAATAATCATGGCCAGTCGCTCATCTACCAAAGTAACAACGACCAGCTCAGTCCTGCATGTGCTGAAGCCAGTGCGAAAAGAAACAAAGCCAAACCCTCACTACATGCACTCCGGTGACCTTATATCTGCTTGTTATAATACCTTCTTACCCTGCATCTCATTTAGTGATCAGGCAATCTCCTGAGATATAAATCCTGTGCTTGTCCCATTGATACAAGATTTTACTTTACTTAGAATGTTTGATTTTATTTGCAAAAATGCATTTTATTTGTGCTATGAAATGAGAGTGGAGCAAGCTCCTGCGGGCAGGCTGCTTTGTTGAGTCAAATTTATACTCTCATTTTGAGTATGGAACTTATACCATTCTACACTTCACAGGAAAAGATATGTTTTACGCTAATATGTAGTAATCTCTGTACAAGTACAATCCCTACTCACTTTCTCTGCTTTTAGCCACTCACTAGCGGGAAATTTCCCTGGGAAATTAATGTGAGATTTGGGTTCTAACTGTATTTTCAAATGCATTTATCAGTTAAATTTCACATACTGTTATGACAAAGAGATTCTACTAATAATAGTAATAGATTTTTGATAACAGATAAAACCCAGACGCTGAAAACTCCTACATGTGGACTGTTTGCTTTTACTTTACTCCTAGTACTTTTTGAACATGAAATAAGTTAAATTACTTTTATTTTCAAAAACACATTTTAACGTGGAAAAATGATGACTGAAAAGAAATTTAGAGCATTATGTTCAAAATTCTGAAAGCTAAACTGTTTTTTTCTACAAATATTAACTATTAAGAGTGAAGTTGGTTATAAATGGTTTCTTATATTTTTCTTTTCCATGATCAGTATAATAGAGTGGCTGTATATAATAGATAATGCTAGCTATGTCAGTATGGGTGTCTTGCAAAAGCTAAATAAATAAAAAGTGACTTAGCTTTTATTTACCTTGCAGCAGGTGAACAAATAAGGTGACAGTGAAATAAATTATTTTTTCCTGCCAGCTAAGCATGTCATCAATCCTTCTTACTAAAGTAATGAAGCAGGGAAACAATATTTTTGTTTGCTTTTCACTGTGGTGCAGGATGTTCACATCAAAAGGGGAGATAACACTTCAACTTTAAGGATGGCTGTGGCATGGTATTTAGGCCTCCCTGCTAAGTCAGGTACTGCTTTCTGTTTTAAAACAATCTGAGGTGGCTCTGGATGATCCTATCGTGAATATTGCCTCCCAGCAAATCTTAGAATAACTTTTAAAGAACACCCGTGGGCAACTTGTTTGAGTCTCAGAGACACTATCCGTTGTGGAAATTTTATTTCAGGACGGCACTGGATTTTTTTAAAGCACGTATACATATATTCTGTCAATATTCAGATGCTTATAATTCTTACCTGCTTGAAAAGTGTGCTTGAAAAGTGTTATTGTAAAGTGTTAGTGCAAAAGAAAAAATGCACATTTATTCCTTTCTTCTCATTCATTCTTTCACTTGGGACCCGAGTCTCTGTTTAAACTCCAGGGGTGCCATTCAGAACAAAGAATCAATAGAATTAAGAAGACGGCCATTTACTAAGACAACAGTGAAAATGCTGATCTTTTGCTTACTTCCTCTGACAGAATTCCAGGGTGGCTTTTCTCCACAGGCTCTTCAACGTTAGACTGTTAAATCCACTTGTACTACCAGTCCTGGACATCTGAAACCATCTATCATATGTACATCTGACAGCTTTGAGAAGCAGGGGTAGGAAAGTGAGTGTGTGCAAAACTGAATCCTGTGGCAACTGGGCAAAATGTCAGTAAATTCAATGGAGCTTTTCATTAAATTCAGCATGTTTTATGTTAAAGCTGAATTTGGCCCACTGTCTACAGCTATTGAAAAAGTTATATGAAATTTTACTACGTGCAAAAATTCACTTTCACTTTGAATCATTTTAAACCCACTTGAAAAATATTTTTAAAGTATCTTTTGCAGAGTCATATGGTGTAAGGCTTCTCTATTCTCTGTCAAGATAGATCAGTTGAAGCATGCAATGATGGTTTCCCAGATACTTTTATATACCCACTTGGCAGCAACAAATGAAAATATGTATACATAGTCCATTTCTGTTTAAGAAAATTCTTTTGTTGGTAAGGGCTTTTTTATGCATGTCTTAGAATGATGCATCGTTAAGATTCTTTTCACCTTTTTCCTTTAAGTTTAAATTTATTTGACAATGGCCAACTTCTTCCATCACTAAATCAGTTTAAGCAAACCAATCAATAGGATCCATCAGGTCAGCATATCTTCACATGCAAGTAGAGTGGATGATGCTGAAGTGGATTGATGTCCAATCGACTGATGGCTTTGTGGAGTACACAATAGACTCCTGAACTAGGCACAATACTTGGGCTATCTCGTGCCCCACTTCCCATCTTTCCTCTGTGGCTAGTTATTATAAATATGATGCCCTGAAAAGGTGGTTTCTCCATATCAGAGAGCCATCAAAGGACCAAAGCAGTTCTTAGTGACAAGAGGTGTTGTCTGTCTTGTGAAAAGCAAAGGCCAGTAGCGAGGATCATCTCTGAAGCTGTCTGCCAAGCAGACACCAGACAGACATCAACTGATTATTGTTTACAGAAAAAGTAAAGCAAAATTCCTAAGCAAAATTCCTTAATGTTAAGACACAGATTAAATTGTTACTGTTAAATCATTTTGTATTTACAGAATGGGAGAGGATCCTTTTCTGAAATTTCAAAGCTAACATTAACAGTTTCTTGACCCCAGCAATGAGTTTTGCTGTTTACATTTTTCTTGCTTAAGAAAGTTGTGTTTGTTAGCTCCTAAGTCTCCAAACAAACCTGGAGAGGAATGAAGCTGAATGCACCAGGCAGGTACAAGGAAATGCTCTGAATGGAAATGATTTTTTTTCCATGGTGGATGCTTTACAGCTATAAAGCCTTTGGTCACACATTTGAGTTCTACTCAAACCAATTCATAGTTCAGAAGGCAAAATTCCCAAACAAAGTCTCTTCGCTGACTGCCTTTGAAATGAGCAAACATCATCCATTTATTCTCTTCTGGCTGGATGCCAGCAGCACTCACTAGAAACCTTGAGGACAAAAGGGGGCTAGAGGTTTCCTGATACTGAAGCCAAAGTTAAGTTCACTGATATTAGACCATTGCCATATCCTGTAAATTCATTCAGGGTTACCTGTTTCCAGTGCTGTCAGCTTAGTTTCTATTAGAAGCATTTGTATAAGAAGAAAAAGCTTCCCATGAAAAAGGTGAGCAGGATTTGGCTCATAACAAAACAGGTACAGAGTTACCCCAAAACACAAAAACAGTTGGCAGTTACCTAGGGTGGAAGTCCCAAAGGGTGCTCACAGCGCTGCTCAGAGGAATTCAGCTGTTCCATTTTGAACAGACATCCCCACCTCCTACATAACCGGCTGTTTAACATATATATCACAGTGGTTAGTCCTGAATGAGGCATGAGATGGCTGTTTTTCCAGTAACAGTCATAGTCTTCAACCAACAAAAACAGCAGGAGATAAAATTCTGTCTCTAAGTCTTTGCTGCATCTCCCTATCATAATTTAGATCCTTTTTCTCTCCCTATTTTGCCTAAACTCCATATATTTCTTTCTAAAAATATAATTTGGAAAAATATCCAGTTATATATTTTTTTCTTTCCATGGGTTTCCATTCTGTACAATCCAAGCACTCCTTTTCACTGCTGGCATTGCTGCCTGTAACGGGACTCCTGTCCTGTACAGGTTCTGCCCCATCAAAGTGGTATTCACTTTTAAAACTGCCCTCTAGTTATACTCACTGTTTAAACATATCCATGGTTATTTAAGCAATAATTCAGTAACCTTAAAAAAACTAGAGAGACAAGGGCCTGTAATCCTCAGTGTTTGTTTACTGTTTCATTTCTTTATCACCACAAACAGCATAGCTCAATTATGTATTTGAATTATTGATGTTTTTAGTAGTACAGAAGTCTCTCCACCAAATGCCTTTTGTTCAGATTTCTAACTTYATCTTCTTTTTCTATCAAACCTATCTAGAAAATATGTCATTTACTTTAGTTTGCTGTGTTTTATCAGTCAGCTTGCATGAACAAAGGAAACAGTGTCGTAGCTTTCAGTGACATGAAACATTATAGAAAGAAAAAAAATTATACAATGACAAGAACAACTGTGAGCCAATAGGAATATGAAACGTCCTCACCTTCTTGTTATCTCACAGCATTCAGATGCTCATAACAGTTTAGAAAGCATACCGCCCACACCACAGGATCTTGCTCCTCTTTAATTTTCTCTAATTTGTGTAGTGAATAACCAAATACTCATAATGCAATTAGAAGATAATCAGGCTTGTAATTATGTTAATTGCTGGAGACTTACATCAATCCTCCAGCAAAGTGATAGGATTTCAGGGGAACTATTAACATGGGAAGAGAGAGGAAGCACACATGAGAGAGAAAGAGAGAGATTGGGGGAGTGAGTAAATTGATGAACAGCTTAGGCTTGTATCATTGAGCAACAATGAGAATACAATGGTGCAACAAATGAAAAGGGCCTCAAGGGGAGAAGCTCAGAAAATGAGGTTTTAGGTACCAGCAACTCAACCTCTTTTGTCTATTTTCTTCCCATAAATAATCATGTTGTGCATCTATATTTATTGTAATAAGCCCAATTCAGAGAAATCAGATCCATAGCTGAACAGAGAACAAAGGGGAACTGTTCAGCTATGCAGCAGTTTTCCATGTCTCCCACATCACTGAAAGAGCCACTGTATTACCTTCTGTCCTGCTCTCCTGGGGGTATTCTTTTCTCATGGTGATGTCCAATATTACATTTAAGGCCATAATACTGCAACTGCAATGGCCTGTCTCAGGGACTGTCATGGATCAGTCATAATCTGTGAAGAACATACAGTACATAGTGGACTGACAGAATGTATAAAGTCATCCACAATGGAGATATTTTTTTATTTACCTTTTTGTTGGTACCTCATCTGGGTTGTAATGACTAAGCCTTTTGAAAGTCAGTTTTGTCAGCTATAGTCTGATATAAGTTATAGACCATGATTGTACATTATTAATGTGGTTATTCCTGAGTTTACAGTATAGTTTTCTGTGTTTAGACTATTTGCCAGAAATTACCTAGCTGACTTTAAAGAAAAAAGTATTATTATTAAGGTATTTGTTTATAGGAGTTTGAAAGATAGTTCTTACATTGTAAGAGAAACTAGTAAGGGTCAGGGAAGTCAGGCTCCCTTTTGCCTCATAGAATCTTTTTGCCCACAGCTGCCATGAGGATGATGATGATTATGATGAAGAAAAATATAGTGAATAGTTTTCATGCAAAAAATTAATTATTTGACAACTGAGCAAACTCAATTGTTTTGTCTTTTTGCCTGTTTTGTCTTTTTGTATGCCTGTATGCACAGTTAAACCAAAGGGTGTTTTGCAACGTTTGATTAACTCTAGGAACGCACTTGGATGTAACAGTGCATTATTTTTTGCAATTCCGTGGAAAAGCATTTTTTTATGTTATAACTTATATAAGTCCAAGTTTGCTTACATATAAGCCCTCGCCTCTGCGGCACTGTGCACCCCAGGTTTGGCCCACGTTGGTGTATCCTTGTTGCAGGTGCTGGGTGAAGACAGGCTTCTGAGATGCTCCATATCTCTTCTGGGGCTCTGCAATGTCTGAAGAAAGTGCAAGTGTCTGACAAAAAGACCAAACACATAAGATGAACAGGGGACATCTTCAGATTCGAACAGTCCAGGTGAAAAATTCGCAAGGCGAACAGCGCAACCTTCTTCTTTCTAGCTCCTGCCCACATGGTGGTACACAATACCTGTCCTAGCAATGGGGACTATTCAGCAGTCCCTCCCTCCCCAAGGATGTAGCTACCTCCAGCTCTATTTTATACAGGATGGCACACTTAGGCCTTCATGGAGCTACAGGTTCATTTTACCTCAGTGACACTTCCAACATTTCTGAAAATGAGGTTTCACATGCCAACAGTTTCCACCCAGAAACTGATCTTCCAGAAAGAACGCTTTCTTTTTTTTTAAAAAAAAACACTATAGCTTTTCACTTACTTCTTTTGACTGCTCTTATGAAAGGTATTTAATGGCATTCCCCACCTCCTTGTTGGGGAGTTTCACTGTGCAGTATGTGCATAGCACTCTGAGCTTCACATGAATGTAATTATGAATATATCATTACATTGTTGTTATTAAATTTAGGATAGACATACTCAGTAAAACAGTATCATCTATTACAAAATTATGTTAATTACATACTGTTGTAGATGCGCTTATAGTTTTTAAACACTTTCATCCAACCTTACCCACAATGTAATTTTACTGTCTTCTGTTGAGGTACGCTACAGATTCCCTCTAGTCTTAGCAAAGGGAGGAGTAGAAAGCATGATGCACAGGTTGAGAAAATCATCAGCAAGTAAAATATGGGTTAAAGAAGTGTATTCCAAATAGAAACTTGGAAGATATGAAGACTTCTTCAGTTATGGCTTCCTTTCATTTTTGTCTTGGAATTTTCCTTGGATTGTACCTGTCAGGCACAAGCTCCTTAAAATTGGGCTTCTGTGTGCTTCGAGTTTGGATTTGTTTTTTCAGGTGGGATAAGAGGTTTACTTATAAATCCCAGTGGCAGCATAAAGTGAAAAAGTCTTCAGGGCCTCTTGGCACTTTGTGTTGGCAACACAATAAGCATATTTCATGACATTGTCCAGGATACAGATCACAGGGCAAGGGAAGGCATTGTTATTTGCAAACCCCATATCCTAGTTCAATACCCCACTTTTTTCACCACAGAATTTCTTTTCTCTTAGCTGTCAAATCTCCCAGAGGTTAAATTCAAGGAGGTTTCTGAGATTCTTGCAGATTCCCTACAGCTGTTCCTATAGCTGTCTAACTTTCTCAGCCATTCATTTGCAGTGCAGCTATACAGTTTCTTATCAAAGGCCTTGAAAATTGCTGCCTGATCTGATCAGGGCTCTCCAGCTTATTTAACACTTCATGAAGCTTCCCAAGCCTGAAATAGGCTAAAATCAATGTAAGCAGTGTAACAGACTCAGGTTTCATTGTCCTGACTACCCCCACCCCCATTCCCTATGCAGTAGGTCCCAGTCTCTTCTAAATGAATTACATCTACCACACTTCTTTATAGGCTGATATCTGAGAAGGTTACTATACAGGGATGAAATAGAGGCACAACAAAGAGATAAAACTATCAATGTCTGCCTTTGTCAAGATGAAGAACACAAGGGAAATTTTCTTTCTTTAATTCTGTGGAAGAAATGAATATACCCTTGGCAGGACATTCTGTCTCAGCCAATGCTGCAAGGGGACAGTGGTCCAGTCAGAAAGAAATAACTGATTCAGGAAAATATTCTGTGAGTTGGATGAAGGTCAGACCACTGATCTATGTATCAGAATCAGGAGGACAGAAACAAGCAGGGGAAGAAAGACTTCATAACATCCATCAAAATGTATAAATTGCAAAAGAGCTTCTCCAAATCATTGCAAGCACACAAAACAATCTAATGGCGATGCATACTGAAACAGAGCATGGCATCAGTTTGCCCCATCGGAACATCACACATCTCCATGCCACTTGCTTTATAGTTCAACAAAGGCAGTGTACATATTTCTTGTCTTTGAACCAGCCCCGGTGATGAGAGGTTTGCTTATTTGTTTCTGAATCTGGAGGAAGTGAGTTAAATTCAGCATTCATTATTAAACCACATCATCAGTTGCCTTCAAACCTCTGTTACCTCAATCTTGACAGCTGGCCAGTCAGTATCGAATTTGTTAGCCACTAACTTGTAGCAGTTTGGAAGTAGTTTCCTTCCAGATGTCAGTAGTCACCGATTTCCGAGTAGGTAGATATGAGTTTCCTTGTGTATCTACATGCCCTGGTGCTAGATGGTCAGAGCTAGCTGTGCACGCAACTTTATTAAGATGTTCTTACAGTTTTGGAGGCATTGCTTATTACCACAAGTAAAAACACTGTTGTTATACTATCACTACACTTAGTTATTTGTCCTGTCTCAACATTTTCCCAGCTTACAAATAGAGAATCTGCAGAATTGCAAAATAATCAGTTTCTCGGCACTCAATTTATATGAATAAAATCTATATGAGATCTATAATTACTATACGAGTAATATCCACGTTGCTTGCAGAGGGTGACTACTGGAATGTCCTCCAGTCTCTTCCACATCTTTTGTCTGCCACATGTATAGCTCCAGTGCACTTCTGCTCCATGCTGGATCCATGCTGTAGCATTATTTGAAAGAAGAAAAAAATGGAAGTAATTTATACTAGAAGTATCCAGACAGTGGCATACATATATCCCCAGTGACAGGCAAGCCACTTCAAAATACTGTACATCCTCAAAACATATGCAAAGATATATACATACACATATATTCCACCACATTTCCTCTGTAAGAGGAGAAGCTGATGATGTGTGCACGTGGACACACATCTACCATACATGGGAGCAGCTGCTCCAGCTGCTGCAATTACTGCCACTGTTGGATCAATATAGTACAACACAATTCTCTTTCTCTGATAGCAGTACCTGAGCAAATTAAGTTTGGAGTTGATATTATTGCTTTTGTAGAAAGGACATCAGCTTCTTCTATAGCAGAGTGTGAAAAAATATTGCTAGTGAAGCTCTAACAATCCTGCTAGAAAAGTTACCTCCTAATGCAAGATACCACACAGATCTAGGAGGAAGCTATGTAGATACAAATCAAAATGACCTGCAGTGTGATATTCAGTATCACAGAATCACAGAATGGTCGAGGTTGGAAGGGACCTCTGGAGATCATCTAGTCCAACCCCCCTGCTCAAGCAGGGTCACCTAGAGCACGTTGCACAGGATTGCATCCAGGCGCGTTTTGAATATCTCCAGAGAAGGAGACTCCACAACCTCTCTGGGCAACCTGTTCCAGGGCTCTGTCACCCTCACAGTGAAGAAGTTTTTTCTCATGTTCAGTACTGTGTTTGGAAAGCTTAACTGCCTATCACTGAGTGCCTTGCTCTAGGTAAGTTTTGTAATGAACAAATGTTTGGTGATTTTTTCTAAATGTGTCTCTTGTTATGCTCAGAGTTAAGTGAAAACCTCATTAAGGCTGGATTGTTGAACACTGCCACAACTCAGCTGGGAAAAATACTACATTTCTTTATGGAAATGTAGATAAAACTGTAGAAACTGTTTCCCAAAACATTGGCCATATTCAGAAAGATGAAATGAGAAGAGTTTGGGATGAGAGAGACATGTATAATTTCTTTTTTCCAGAGGAAGTTGTGTGTGGAAAAAAAATGCACCAAAAATTTCAAGGAAGAAGGCAGAAAAAATCTAAAGACAGTCAGAAAAGAATTATCCTCCAAAGGATTAAAAGAGAGGGTCTTTGGGTAAAACACTGCATTAGATAAGTCATAGTACTGTGCGTGTATACTTGTTTTTTTTTTGTTTCGTTTTGCTTTGTTTTTGTACCAAAACATTGTATTCATTCTTTGCACAGATAGCAAATTCCATGAAAAAGGTAAGAGGCTCCATCAATAATTCTCCTCCAATCTGTAAGACACTGATTTTGGCTAACTGCTTTATTAAGCAATAACACTATTTCCATTCAGTTTGGGAGACTATTTACCGATATAGTGAGACTATCTATGCCTTTACCTTGTAATTTATATCCTTTCAGATATTTTAACTCATTTTATGTGTTCTGTGCAAAGATGCTTGTAAAGTTAGTTTTAGGAGCATGTTTTAAAATAAATAATTTACTGGAAAAAAATGGTAAGTTCTTGCTGTAGTTTCTTGCAGGTTGGTGTCATGGCACGTGGTAGCCTGGCTTGCTGACTTGTTTGGATTCACAGCCTAGAATGAAAATAAAAGAAAGGCTATATAGAACAGAAAGCAAAAAAGAATTACCTTCAATAAAACTGGAATGAAACTGCTGCAAATTTTGCCAGGTCTATTGTCTCAGCTGCCAGGTTTCTTCATCTTGTGCCAGGTTTTCTCTCTAGATGCTGGTTAATTTTTCCATACATCAAATGCTTCACACCTGATTAGAGTGGCTTTTGCAGTGCGAGTAGGACAGGACATCGCTAACCTGCTGTGACTAGAAGCCAACTGTCTTTTGGAAACATTGCTCTGTTTGGAGGCTCACCTAGGGACACCTTGTGGAAGGTAATCAATTTCCATCAGGACAGGAACTGGGCGTCTCTCTTGTGACCATCATAATATAATTAAAATTCCCCCTCAAGAAATCTTACTGGATATTTCCACCAGCTGTGCCTGACTCCTTTCATTCTGCTCTTTGACAGCGGTAGTTTAGTGCATCTCGGATGGTATCCAGTGTTCCAGCATCCTGAAATAGCGTTGTCTTTTGTTTCAAGTGGCCTCCTAAAACCTTTCTGCAAGAATCCCCGTTCATTCTCCGTACACTGTTACATTCATTAGATCTTCTTCATCATGAATCATTAATTACAAAATGTTTGTTTGTGGCTTTTTTTCCAGTAGTTATTTGTAACATAGAGAGGTTTCTTTAGTTCTCATTTTTCACTGTTCTTATAATGGCATATAATCTAAAAGCTGTGTGTAATATTTATGCTTGAAGTAAAGCCACTGTGTCAGGGACACTGCACAAGAGTCAAGTCACTGTGGAATTTACCCATCTGACTGTATGTTCCCAAACATTTTCAGTAAAGAGAGCACCTATGCTTGAACTGGAATGCAAAATGTCCTGCAGCTCAAAGTTAGGTTCACTTTATTCATTTTGATTTCCCCATCTCTATATCCCAGAACTGAATGGTCTCTTCTGACATGGCAAATTTGCTTGCTCTTTTCTTTTTCAAACACAGCTTGTGGCGGTGTTGCCCACCTTTTATATAGTTGCTTTGTGATTCTAGCTCTTGTTTAAGAAATAGAAATGCCAGTCATTTATTCTCACCCCTCACTTGGAAAGGTGTCATGCTGGAGTTCAAACCTTGCGCTACTATCTCCTGGACCATCAGGAAAGCAGCAGATGCAAAAGGATGGTCCACCATCTCCTCTTCAGTCCGAATGGAAGAGTTTCAGCCAAAACCGCAAGGTCCAAGCATCCAAAGAGACTGCAGAGGGAACATGTTGCCAGCCCAGCACTAAGGACACTGTTGGGATATAGCCTGCATTCTAAGCAGGATGAAATAAGAAATATAAGGATGTGAGGCAGTATGGTATGAAATAGATGGCACCACCACCACCAAGCTATAGTGTAACATAGGTGTGTCCTTCCAGAAATCAAATATGTGGGACTGGCTACGAGTCTTAATTCAGAGCTGCAGAAAGATGCCTACTCTGGAAGAGATATATAAGATTTCAGATTTGCTCATCCTGTCATTGATATTTCCCTTTGGTTAAATGAGGCGTCTGGTTTAGTTAGGGGAATCCCATCCCTTGGCAGCAAATCATCCTTACCCATCCAAGAGGTAATTTAGCATCAGGGCCCTGAGTGCACCAGCAGGCCCTGCAACCTCTGCCCCCGTGCAGGGGTCTGACTGCCTGTGTTCAAAGGCTGCCCTGACACTGCGCAGCTCAGTGACCTCTTTTCGCAGACTGCTGCAAGAAGAGCTGTGAAAACCTCATTGAGGACTTCCCCTGCTTTGCTTGAGAGCTGCACATAAGTACATTTAAGCTCCTGCTTTTGCCCTTGGCCCTTGCCAGTGCTGTGCTGTTGGTGTGCCCGCGCCTGGCCATAGACCTCACTGCCTCAACGTCCCGGCCTGACCCTGGACCTGCCACGTCACTATGGACTTGCCTGGCAATCTCTGGACCGCAGCTGACCCTGGCTGCTGTCCCCAGCCCAGCCCTGCTCGCCTCATTGGGGCACGGAGGGATGGTGGGGACGGCACCCCGGGGTGCGGACACTGCCCAACCAGCTGGCTGTCACCCTTGGCTCTGGCTCACCTCCCCACGACGGCAGCCCCCTCCCGCAGCTCCCTGAAGCAGACATGCCTATTTATGTGCTTTCCAGGTTCAACCTTGAGAAAAGTCTTCTGCTCCTCTTAGACTTCACATCTAGCTTTTAAATGGTTGGAATTATGTAATTGTCAATTTAGTCTCTAGAACAGCTGCCTCATCAGATCCTGTTGCAAGGACAGTGTAGGTTTAGGACATTTGACAGTTTTCTTTTTATCTACAGGTATAGGTTCTCCACAATATGCTCACTTTCTCTTCCTTTCAGTTTATCATAAAGCTTTTGTTTGTTTTTTTAGTATAAAGCACATGAGGCAGGGGGAGATGTACCTGCTTTCTTCTTCCTTTCAGTGCATTAATTCTTTTTTAGTTTTGTAAAGGCATAAAATCTTTATAAGCTCATGGGCATGGAGAAAAGAGTTGCAATGATATGCTTAGAAATGAAACTCATGGGCTCAAAGTCTGAAACATGGTAAAATTTCAATGGTTCTAAAGCACTGATATGATTATTGCATTAATTTGATTACTGTAGAAATTTATCTGTCTGTTTTTGTATATCCCTACCCTTTCACCATGAATCCATGACTGCATGGTACAATATAAGTCCTATTTCAAGAAAGGCCTCAAGCATGTCTTTAAGTTCTTCCCATTCAGAAAAATGCTTAAGCATAAGTTTCAAGTTAAGTACATCTTTTAAGACCATTACTGTTAGTTTGCTTTACCGGGCTGATTTGAAAAGTTTGAATAGCCTGACTCTAAAAAATACAGTCACTCCTAAGCACTGAAATTACAGATAGATTATTAGGGTCATCTAGAAGGGGTACACAGTATTGAAACAAACACAACACATGTTCTGTAATGTATCTTTTTTCTACAGATAGACACTTTAAAAGCATGTAAATATTGTGAAACAGTTTATTCAGTTTTGTTTTATTACTACAAAAGTCAAGAGCCTGTCAGTTGCTCTTTCCAGGAACACTGAACAATCACAATTCCTTTCTGAGTCAAGCATCAAGCAAAGGACAACAGAAAGTGGGAGAAAACATACCCACGTATTCCAGAAATTTTCAAGAAACAACTTACATAGTATTTTCGACTGCTGAAAAGATGTTCTTAAAACTGACCTTACTTTTGAATACTTATATACATGTTGAAGTTTGTATGTTCAGAACTGTAAGTTTGCTATAAAGTGTATATTATAGTGTATTCTTCAAGAAAGGATTTGAGGTTGAAATCTGAATAGGTTAAAATACATACTTAAAATAAATAGTTAAATAGAGGATATGTTTAACTTTCATCAGGAGCTGCATCTATCACACCAGTATAAATCAATGTCCTTTTTAGAACCGTGTAATAAATGCAAACTAGAGAACAGAAACTACTTAGGATTGTGCATATGGTTTAAAACAGAAAACAGAGTGAAATCTTAGTGTCATTTTATTGATTTGTTGAATGTGTTTAGTTTCAGTAGAGACCTCCTATGTTTCATTTTGGATCTAGGAAGCTTCTTGTCTTTAAGTAACAGCACATTAATTAACTTCAAACTATAGCTCAATGCTTGTGTACACTTTTCTGCTGGATACTGCAACCAAGAGTCTAAGTTCTTCTTGGTGTAGCAAAACCGTGTCTTTTTAGACCAGATTACAAGTGTTATCTGTCTGTTTGTTTCTGTGTGTTTCTCACTGTGCTTCTGGTGCAGCTATGCACGTGGTCATGCCTAACATAATTCCCCATGCTCATGGACAGCCTTTTCCTGCTAGATTGAGATTTAAAAGAGGAGGGGTTCTTGACTTTGTCCTCCAATTTTCTGTTCTGTAAGAAACACGGCTCTATGCTGCTCTGTCCTGGTAGATGCAGTTACTTGTTCTATTCACAAAGCATATGTGGCCCAAACCAAGTACAGTTCCCAAAATGGGACTGTGTCATATGCATGGGGTACACCCCTAGGCTGTGTGTAGGTGCATGTGTAACACAAATCTGCACTACAAAGGGGAGGCTGAGACTGCTGAGATTGCTGTACCTGCTCCTGGCTTACACTTTGAGAGGAGCAGTAAGCACCCTAGAGAACTGTTGTTATTGTTTCCTTATGGCAATTCCCTGTATCTGGAACTCCCTCTCCTCTCTTGACTTTTGAGATGTTTTAAATATATCTCATGGCATTAGTCCATTTGTGAGTCACCAGCAGGTGACTGGTAAGGTCAGAGCTGTTGATATCTTTTGCCATATATCAGTCTTGGCACAGATTCATTTTTTCTTTGGAGACTTCTTTCTCTGGTGCTTCTTCAGGGTCTGTAACGCTCTGCACAAACTCTTAAATAGGCTTTAGGAAAAAGCATTCGGCCTCCAAGTGTGTGCAGTTTGGGATATAGAGAAAGGTTGCGTAGCATCAAGCCCAACAGAATCCTCATTCTGACTGTGGCCTTTTGACCCTTCTCTGCTACAAATGACCTCTAGGTTTTTTTGCCAGACATATTCCAGGGAAATGCATTAGCTCTGACAACCAGCCTGTAGGATGTTATACATTCTGCAGTGCGCAGAAAGCACTGTAACTTGGTTATGAAGAAAGACAGTTAAACTGGATGTAGAGTAAATAGAAGCAAGAGGAGAAGCAACAGGCAGACTTAAACTGCAGTTGTCCTAAGTACACACAAAATGACTTTATGAGCCCAGCACACACAGACAATGGCTTTTAAACACTGGCAGTATCCTTCGAGACAAATACTGAAGCTAAAACGTTATCTCCCTACTTTTCCATTCCCTGCTTCCTTTTCATCACTCTGCAGTCATAAAATGGATTGGGATAGAGAAGATGGTGTTTACATTACTTCATGAAGGAGTGAAAACAATCCCAAACCATATTTTCACATTTTACTGACGTCTTCTAACTCATTTACTATTGTGCATTGAGAAACAAACTTGCAAATCAAAAAGAGGTTTTTCAAACAAAATTCATGCCTAATTCACATATTCATGTCTGATTAGCAGACCAGATAACTGTGAGAAGTGATTTTGTCTGTTATTATACCTTCATATTGGTGCGTGGTGGCAGATTACTTTTGCTAACCTTGTATAATTTTATCGCAGCATTAATGATATAAAGTCTTTTGGGGGAATAAATTATAGCTCTAATGTCCTGTCAGGAGGGGAAAGCAGACCTAACCTAGCTCGTGGCTGGCTATCTTTCCGGATTAGATGATTTAATGATTTATTTTGTTCTAGGAAGGCACTGTACACACTGCCACCAGATTTCTTTATGTGCCTACATAGGAGGTAGCTTTGACCAACCAATGAAGGAGTAAAGGGGCAATTCTGACCTGCAAGGGTAAATCTAGACCCCCTTTAATGCCAAATATGGCAATTATTCAGTAGTTCATTATCAGCAATCTAAGAAAACCTGCTGCAGTCCCACCTATAAACAGGCCCCTCTGACAGGGCTGAATCTTTACATAGTTCACATCAATTTCTATCTCAATAAATATAGTTCTTCTGATTTGGTGTCCCAAACACTCACTCTGCTATCAACTCTGTCCTGACTAAAAGTGTAGCCCTTTGATCTCTGTCCCTCTTAGAATTAATGATCTTCATCTGCCAGTAAGAATTCTCTTAGACTTGTAATATTTTCAGGATCCAGCAACGAGATTTAGAGCTATTTGGCCCCTGTCTGAATCCCAACATAATCCCAGTCTTAAAAGAAATTGCATGATACATACTCTGCCCTGGATATCACCATAAGCCATTCAGCCTTACTGAGCTCAGTCATCTTCCTAGCCCACGAAACCCCTAGCAAACCTTCAACTTGTTTGCATCCTAAACAAATCCACAGTCTTCTCTCTGCAGGTATAATATGAACAGGTTTCCTTTGGTCCTTGGTTCTGTAGCTATGTTGGAAGAATCCAGCTACAAACTGGGTTCTTAAGTCCATCCTGTCCCAAACCCTAATCTAATTTACCTACTTAACAAGCTAGAGTGACCCACACTGGTCAGAGCACGAAAGGATAAGCAATTTTGACCAGTGATTCTAGCCCACATTCTAACTTTTAGCCTTTTGAAGACCTAGCAGTAGATCCAGGTCTTCAGTCTCTGCCCTCCTGAAATTTAACCTCAGCCCATCCATCAATCTATGGATCAGTAAACCAAACTCTTTGATGCTTGGTGTTCTGAACACCAAACCTAACTTGCCATCACTTCAGACCTACATGCAACTAAATGATATGTATGGGCTATTGTTTATAGCTATACTAGAGTCAGCATTCAGGAAAACAAGAGATTTAAGAGATTTGTCTCCTTGTCCTGAATGAGCAAAGAGACTAGGACGAGAGCTGGAGCGAGAAGAGAAAATGATTAAGGATTAGCCCATGCTGATAACTGCAATGCAGTAATTGAACAGTTACAGTGACAGTAATCAAAGTGATTGTAGTCCCTGCTATCACAAACCCTGGTCCTAATTCCAGCCTAGCTCCATAAATGAAACATTTCTGCGAGAGACTTTAGCATGTGGCACTTCCCTTCAGAAACAGCATTCATCATAACTCTGAAGATTTCTCAGGATTTGTCAACACATCTCATTCCATTTGGCAGTCTCTCTTCACCACAGGCCTTGCTGTAGTGTTATCTGATACCCAATGATACAAAGGAGCCACAGAGAAGTCATAAAGTGTTTTATTCTGCTGGCAATTAGACCTATGCCGCTGAGGAATCAGACTTTAATACAACTCCTCAGCCTGTGAGGTCTTGAACCACAAACTTGGTATCAGCCCTAACTGTTGACTTAACTGTGGCCATATGATATACGTCCACTATGAACTGACTGCAAAACATTTGGACCTATTGATGAGTGAATGCGTAATCGTGTTTACCTGGGATTATCTTCAACTACAGTATGGTCCGACACTAAATTATGTGAACGTGCTTTCTCAGGTCAGAATTAGCTCTACCATCCCTACATAGCAGCCTGCATAGGCCTGCTCTTTTTGAGCAAATCACTTAGCATTTACATTCCTTAAATTGTTTGGGTGGGGACAGATGGCTGTGACAGACCTTGTATATTCTCCTCTTCACAGCTTCTCCAATAGTCCATAAACCCAATCTCCAACACACTATGATTTCAGTTTTTGGCTTTGTGTCACCAGAAATAGCTAGTTGCGCCAAATTTGGGAAGCAGGGTGGGTTTTGTAATATGGAAAAGTATCCAGTAGGGACTAAGCTAAAGCTATCAAATTCATTGAACAGATTATAAACCATATTTAAAGCTATTTTTCCATGGTTTAAAAGCTAGTTCATTAACAAAAGATTTGAACATTTGCCACTCCTCCACCTTGATAGACCAGGAAAAGATCTGAAAATGATACAACTCTGTACTGTATTAAACAGAATCAAATCCTTCATATAAGCCAAACTTCAGTTCTCTACTAATAAAAATCCTACATGCCACTTTATAACACGTTTATTCTGTAGTGAAAATGACCACAGATCCTTAATACAGCATCAGTGCTGCCTATTGAGCTTTGTATTCTTATAAATGCTCCCACAGGAAATCTGAAGGTTGGCACTGGTAGAGTGTAGTTTTAAAATACCACGGGGAGGGTGAAACCCAGCATCATGTTGCTTATTACTCTGGTGATCTATCTAATGGTATTCCTTGCTGCTGAAATCTAATAAAAAGTAACATTTTTGAAATATTAGATATTGGATTAAAGCTTCTAATTGTCTCTTTCATAACCAAGAAAGGTCCATATTAATAATTCTTTACGGTGCCATTCAAAAGAAGACAACTGTTTAAGCATACATTGTGAAACTCAGATCTTTCCAATGGAGTTTTATTCATTTGTTACTTTCCATGAGCAAATGTGACTGCACATTTATTTAAATCTTTAGAAATGTGGATGAACAAACAGAAGACAAAGTAAAGTTAAACCTGAATTGGAGACATGCTGTTAAGGAAGAAACAGTTCCCTCCGCAGTAGGTGGTTACTGCCGTTCCAATAATCCAGTGCAGTAATTCTGGTATGGTCAAATTGTGCCTTCATATTCACTGCCTGAAAATGGACAGTTCCAAAAAGAGTGCAAAAATCTCCACTTACTTAGTAAAAGGTCATAGGAAAGAAAGAAGAAATGCCAGGCACAGAGACTGACCTATTCAGAATATAATCACACCTTCTTTAAAAAGACATCTACATTACAAAAGGGTAGGTATCTTACTGTATACTCCTTGCCTCCCTAATGCAGCCAGTATGACTAAGACTTTCAAAAATGAAGATGGAGTGGCTTAAAGCTCTATAATTCAGCCAGTCTATTTTAACAATTAAGAGTTTTTGCACTAGACTAGGGAAATCATATTTTCAACACATTCAGGAAGCGTTTTTCTGGATTTGGTCTACTAGAATAAAATGCAATGCTATTGAAAGGTATGAGAATGACAGACACAAAAATACTGTCCTCTGTTTGCTACGGCACCGATAGAGCATGACCTTTTTTAATATTCCCAAGCACAGTTTTGGAAAGACCACATTTTTTGTGACTTTGATACAATTATAACTGAACTTGGTGCTTTTTGATGCTTAATTCCTAGGTTGCTATATTTACTAAACTGAAAATCTAATTATTTCTGACCTACCAGATCACATTAGAACTGGATCCACTGACTAGTGGAAAGGAAATGGATCCATAGAAAGAAAGGGAAAGGTAATAAAACTGGAAGAAAAGTGAAGGAGTATGTTTAAGTGACAAATCCGGAATGCCTGCACATCTCTTATAAGCACAAGACAGAAAGCAATGGCAGGAAAATAAGGGCTCCATTTATGTTTGATTGGGAAACATATTTTCTGTCATCTGAAGAGAACAGAAACTTACTGTCCTCTTGTTCTGCCAATATCTGTGCAGTGGAGGGGCAAATTTGGGGTCAAAATAAACCCAGAAGCATGAGAAGTAGATATGTGGGCCTAAGAGAAACCATCTTTTTTCAGTTCCAGCAAACTCAAGTCCAGAAAGTTACAGAGTTACATCCTCTTTCTGCTGACCGTGATTTAGCTACATGAGCAAGAGAGAGTAACAGCATGGGTTGCCAGATTAAAGAAGTGCTTGAAGCTTTCAGGATCTATTTCTTGGTGTATTAGTGCATATCAATGACAATACATACTTTTTCTCAACAACTTTTACTAAGTGATCCATTCTTGGAATGTCGAATCTGTTCAAAACCATTTGGATGCATACTCCAGCAAAATGCATCTTTATCATAGGCGAATTATGCTAATACTGTTTTAATTAAGTAGCAAGTGTCAGTGGTCACTGCCACCAAAATAATCAGTATTTTGTGCCCAAAAGCAGCTACTCTAAGTTGGTGTCTCCCAAACTGTAATCATGCTTTACATTTTTGTAGTGTTTTCCACCCCCAAATTTTAAATTTTGCATATACAGAACCTTGGACCTGGTCGGATATCTGGAGGAGGCATTCAACAACCAGTTGACATGCAAGATACTGCATGAAGGGCAAAGAAGGAAAAGGAATTACCCACAAGGTATTACCCTGTGGGGTTCCCTAATGTATCTAGAGTGTTACTGCAAAGTTCAGGAAGTTGCATCTGTCAAGTGTGAAATTCTTAAGCTCCAGAAATTCCCTCTTAGAGAATTAGGAAACACCTGGAGATTTTCATCCACCAGAATGCTCTCGTCTCTCCATCATATGCAATATATAATCTATACACACATTTTTTCAGGAGTGTTTTATTGCCCATTTGTTCAAATTCACATTTTACATTTTTATCCCTTCTAAGGTGTGAAAGCAATACTTGTTCTATATTAACAATATTTTTATTCATTTCCAGTGGTATGATTTTTGGCCTTTGAATGTCAATATTCTGATCTTGAATGGGATCATGATGAAGTTTTATGCACTCTGTTCTGTGTTTTTGTAAATATAAAAACAAGGAGTCAATGAAGGTTTAAAAGTAGCCTAAAAATGATTAAATTATTTGTTTCTCTGATGTTTTAATTTGTAGCCTTGGCCATCATCATGGGCATAAATTAATTTGTAACAGCTGTGGATGAGTATTCATGGCTGGGACCTGAATTTCATATTCAGAGGGATGTGTTTTAAGTTAAAAAAACTCATCAGGGTCACCTTAAGTACATGAACATTTCTGGTGCATTTTGCAGTTTTACAGCTTTGCTCCAAAAACAACATCATGAGGTTATACAATGAGACACTCAAACAGCCAAGGGACACAGAAACACTGTCAAAATCATTAGAGTGCAGTTACAGAGCACTTTTATAAAGTAACATGAGTAATTGCATGTAACTATTGCCAATATCCACAAGTACTAACAATGTCTGTAGTGCAGTATCTGAAGAATGCTGTGGCAGACTTTTAAATGATGATTATCTTCTGCAATAGTGGTTCATTCAAAACTAGCAAACTTGTCATTTTCCTACAGTTGTTTTTCCTTCTCTTATTGTATCTGGCCTGCACTACTGAAAGTGCATTGGAGGTGAGAAATTTTGCAAAATTACACTTTTTCAATCCTCACTGCTCTAGCTAATGTTCTCTTAATTTTGTTCTTGTTTACAAATGTCTGCAGAGACTTCTTTTAGCTGCCAGGTCCATAGTTAACATGAAAATGGAATAGGCTACTCAATTTTGTTTCATGTAAGAAACAAACCCAAGGCAGTTTGAATTTGTACACCTCTGACAGGCAGTGGTGGATTTTCCAAGCGTGTTTGTAAGAAAAGTGGATTAGAATAGTCTCAGTGTCTAGGAGTACCATAGTTATCTACTGTCACTGGAGTTTCTCACAAACACAACCTGAAAATTGAGGAGAAAGATGAAGAGGATGCCCTTTCCCAACTACTAAACCTAGATTTTATAAAAAAACAGCAAAAAGAATACAGCGATAAAGTTTTTGGTGCAACAGAAGGATGAACCAATCTAAGGGTCTTAAAATATTTGTAATAGCTTTCCTGCAAAATGGCTTGCTTCTTTAAACATCCTGCTTCTGTCCCGTAGGAATATATCAATAGTCATCATGAAAATATTGAGGCCTACAACATAACTGGAAATAAACCCATTTGCTGACACTGTCAGATGATCAAAAAGACAACAGCTGCCTACCAGAGCAGTAGTCGTATGGTCAGTCACAAGGCTGGAAGAGTTGATGCATAGGAAACCAAACAATGGAGACAAATTGTCAGTGCCACAGTAGCCCCTGAATCATAATGACAATCATTTTGGGTAGTGGTCTCTAAAGTGGAGAAGAGGAGAGTTGGAGAGGAATTAATTACCAACCTCAGAACAGTCTAATAGATGAGCAATAGTGGCAACATGTGGAAATTTCAGATTCATGTCTCAGTTCCCAAGATAAGAAATCAAGCATTCCACAGCAGAATATCCCGACTAAACATTTGTTAGCTGGTGCGTTTTTGAACCATTTTTTCATTTTTGATAAAATCACATTTTCTAGCTAAATGTCATTCATCAAAAAAATCCCAGCCTGCTTTATTTGGGACTAATGGGGTTAACTTTATTATGAGCGAGCAGAGAAAAAAAAAATCAGCTCTATAGGTGCTAGTGCTTGAAAAATACTCATGTAAATTGGGGACTTTGGAAAAATTGTTTCTTTACATCCTGAAGTGTAAATGCAGAAAGAATAGCTAGATGTTGTTCACAGTCCTTTTTTTTTCCTCCAGGAATGAGAGACAGAACAGAAAATAATGGTACAAATGAGAAAAGAACTTTATGCTGTTTGACATAAAATACACAATGGAAAACTAATATAGTTACATCAATAAATGTTTTAAATGCAGAGAATTCCCTCACTCCAGTGCTGCATTATGAATTCAGTAGCATAACACTTTGACAGTTGGTAGCAAAACTTGAACTCAGATTATTAATAACCTTTCCACAGTCTATCATTAATGTCAGTGGGTGCGGTTTAGGAGTTTTATTTTGGCAAGTATAGTATGTTAACATATTAACTGACTGCTCGTATAGTCAGAGAAGGAATGCTAGCCAGGGAAGGCATTTCACGCCAATTCTGAAGGCACTAAAAATAAACTGCTACTTACCAACTCAGACAACCTTATAAATGTCTGATTTCTCCCATCTTTGAAGTGCTACATGAACACTTAGTCTGGAGTTTAAGACACTTCTTCTAGCAAGCATTTACATAGAAGAGGACAGTTTGGCTACAGGACATTTAAAACAGACAAATTGTGTCACTGATATCTTGTCAAGTTTAACACCCTGTGAAGGCAAATAGCGTCAGTATGTTGTGCTGAAATAGGTCAGCCGTAAGAGTAGCCTGTGGAACCATCACATATTGACCTAGACCTTGGGGTATAGATACAATTATTCATATCTTGACTTATGTTAAGCTATGGGGTCTGTTTTTAGCAGCACTGTTGTGCTTAGTACCTCTGCTGCAGACTGTAATTGGTGCCATATAAGATGCCATTGTGTCAGCAGGTAATGGTATATAACTGTAACTCTTGGCAGCAAAAACTATAGGCTAGATGAGCACTTTACAATTTGTTTTGAACTAAGAACTGAGCGTGAGAGTAGGCTGGTAAAACTCCCCATTACTCTCCTTTGTTCCAGAAAGAATTACATTACTTTGCCTCTCTTTGGAGTACTAGTCCCACAGTGTATGCCTTGGTCAAGGTTGTCCAAGGCTCTCCTAATACTCCAACTGCTGCCTCACAGAAGACAGTATAAAGGTAGCATATATGTTTCTCCATGGTATGTGGACTCACAGTCTGTGTGAATGTGTTCTTCCCCTTTGAAGCCATGTAAAGAAGACAGTTTTACAAGACAAACCAGAAGTTAAAGAGAGTATGAAAAACTGGCTGGAAGTTGCCTTGAAGAGATCATCTAGGGCATTCCCCTGCTTCAAACCTGAGAACTCACACCTAGACCATCCCTGACAGACATTTGCTGTTTCTAAAAACTTTTATTGAGTGGGCACTTACAATCACTGTGTTTCACCGCTGAAGACTGGAGAACGATTCTAACACTTTTTTTTCCCTAATAGCTAGCATAAATGTCTCCTGTTACAAATTAAGATAATTATTTCTCCTCCTGCCCTCGTTGGCTGCTGAGAATATTGACCATTGTCTTCTTCGTGTGTCTTGGACAACAATTATTACATCCTCTCTCATTTTTTCTTTTCAGTCTAAACAATCATAAAATTTTCAACTTTTATTTATATTACACTTTCTAAATCTCTTACCATTCTTTGTGGCTGTGTTTATATTTTATTATTTTTTTTCTAAAAGTGTGATATAATTGCTTAATTGTCCTAGATCTGTCCTCCCAGTTTGATTTCTTGAGTTCCATTTTTTTTGACTGTTTGTCTTCCTGTCTTGTAATCTCTTCATCTGGGTTATCTTTTCTCTCATTTGTTTATTAAAATATTGTTTAGACAGTTTTAAAAGCTTTACTAATGTCAAGCTAAATTACATCTACTGCTTTTCACCAACCAAAAGAAAATTTTTCTCTCACAGGAGAAAATGAGATGGGCTTGACATGTTTTGTTCTTAAAATCTGTTGGTTGTTTCTTGTCATCTTGTCCTTTAGACATAGATTGTTTAAGAATAATGACAACAGCAATAGTTGTAGTATGCTCTAATGACTGTAGACATTAGATTATCTCATCTGCAACACCCTAAATCTTCTTTTATTCCCTTTTCAAGTTGGTTACTTCATTTGGCCATCCACAGTTCCTCCCCTGTGGATTCTCTGTGCATCTGTATTCGTTCAAAAAATATTTCTTTTAGTTCTTTAATATTCTAAATAAATAATTTCAGTGGATCTAATTAACTTAAACTTGTGAGTTTTTAACCTATTAATTTCTTTTTCTGGCCTGATACCTATCTCCTTGTTAAAAATAACTGTGTTAAGCATCTTGTCATATTTAAAGTCTTGTTAGAGCAAAATGACATTGGACACTTCAGCCTGCACTGCATCATTGCTTAACTTTCCCATTCAGTAATAGACTCAATTTGATTGTGTCTTTCTATTACTTTTATAGACCTATACAATCTTTTTTGGATATTCATTGCTATGTGAAAATACAGCCAGCAGAAGTCACATTTGATGCTCCTCTCCTATTTAACATTTTGTCTGAGTGCAGACACAGAAGATAACTGTACAGAAAACAGCACAATTAGTACAAATTTTCACAGCTAAAGGTTACTAAAAGACTGTATCATGATACAGATGAAGTAGACAAATTTCTCCTTTTCTCTGTATAGGCATTACTGTAAATGGAATATGGCATTCAGTTTATAAGACTTTTTTTTTCAAGAAAAAAGTAAGGATAGCTAAGAACAATAAGGCCTGAGTTCAATGAATGTTTTAAATATTTAATATAAATGCTGTAGCTTGCACTGTTAATGTTACTAGTCTAACTTAGTGAAGTGACAGTACAATGAATAGTGCATTACAACAAAGGATGTGTACAGTGACAACTGTATTTTCATAATAATGCTCAAGTTAATCACAAGTAATTTTGCCATTTTCTATTCTGAATCCCTTCTCCCAGACCCACATCTTACATCATCACGTACTCTAGTTCAAAATTGTATTTTAAAATGTAAAACTTCAAGTTCTGAAATGCTAAAGGAAAGTGAACTATTTTTGGACAATATGTGCTCATTTTCAAGTATATTAAAACCTTAATAAGTTGTTTATTTCTGAGCAAATAATTAAAAAAATGTTGTTTTGTGAATCACAGAGTGACAGATTGAGATCTGATTCTAATTGCAAACACTTCACGTATTGGTAATTCAGAATTTCTTTGCTTATGTGGTATTACTTTCCATGCTACAAGTTACACAAGGCAATTATGAGTAATGAGATAGTTCAATGTCAAGAAATAAATTCTGAGTAAAGGAGAATAAATCATTTAATCTTATTTTAATGCAAGTGGACACCATTCTGAAGAAAGGGAAATTTCATAAGCACTTTCTTTTGAAGTCCTCTTTAGAGTATTCTGGCTGCTATCATACAATGAAGTCTCTGAGTTCTAGTTGCAAAAACATTACCCTTCCTATTCACTCTCAGTAGCTGATAGGACAAGCTGCCAGAAATCTACAGTTTGGCTCCAATGCCAAGCCTGACCACTGCAGTGAGGCTCTCATCATTGTGTGGAGGCAGAACAAAATGTTTAAACCAACATTACGAATCATTCAGCTTCAACTGGGTGGGATATGAAAGATATTTCTCCTGATATTCTTCCTAGAGTCTAGGACATAAGGAGACAATATCACACATGGGGCACCTCAAAGACATCTGGAAAACTAGATCTGTATGGCATATATCCCCCATGCCATGCTGCCTGGGATGCCAGTCAGGTTCCAGTGCATGCCTGGGGCTCTCCTCTGGTAGGCCTTATAAAAATCCTGAAGAAGTGATAGAAACCCTTTTGTTAGAGACAGAAAACCCTCAGGGAACAAAGCATGAGGAACTAAATGGAAAGAGACAGGTGAACTATGTGGGCTTTTTTGTCTTTCATCCCTGTGAATAATTTACCCTGCAGTAGGTGTGTAGATATGCGTGAAATAATAAGTGAAACAATAATATAATTGTTTTAGAATTAGGGAAAATTCCAATTCTTTAGACTTTGAGAACTGGCAAAAAAGACAAGAAACAGCATAGGTTGTATTATTCTTGCATATAGTGTTCACTTAAAAGCACAAAAGAGTTAATCTTATCATCCTACACATGGTTGCATTTATAAAAGATAAAAATCACAAACAAGTAACGCACAGTTACTTGTTACATATTCTTCCCATTACAGTTGACAGGTTCATTAATCATACAGTGTATTTTACTATTAGAAGCTGTAAAGAAGATCAAATCTCTTGTAATTTTTCTTCTTCTTTTCCATTTGATAAGTGTGTTGTTTCAATGTGCTGATAAAATATAGTGTCAGTCACAAACAGTCCCAGGAGGATTGCAGCTCTCCAGTTAGAAAATTCATTCTTGTTTGCAATGTAAAATTCCATGGAAAATGCATCATTTCCTTTTTAACTTGGCCATTAGATTGAGTAAAATGCATATGCCTGGGTATTCACAAAAGAAGTAATCCAGAATGAAGTGCCTGTGGATATGAGCAATGTTTAAGTAATAGAAATATCGCTTGCTGCATGTTGAAAGCATTAGCTATGAATACCCCTATTCATAACATCACATTGATTCATAATTAAAGCCCCGTGAAAATTATAGAGAAAGTTGACATGTTTCACAATCTGTTCATGGTAAATGTAGCAAATTTTAAAGTTTGTTGTGACTTGCCAATAAAGAACACTCAGGAAGATAAAGAAGTGATTCTAAGATACTGAGTTTTAGCAAGTGTGACTAACACAAATGATGACCTATGCAGAAGGCATAGGCCTTCTAGGTTTTCAAAGAAAATTAAGAAAGTTCCCTACTTTAGAAGAAGCAGTCTTACATGTCTAATGAGAAATGTTTTTTGGTGGATATACAAAATGCACAATAATAAATTTTAGCTTATGTCTGAAGTCAGAAAGCCTCAAGAAATAAATGTAACTCAACCCTGCTACCCAAGGGAAGGGAAAAAAAAAAACAAAAAAACCCTGCAAAGCTGTATGCTGCTGTGAAGATACACACTGAAGGCTCACTATTCTTTTCTTTTCAAGGAAGAACATTAATAATTCTTAGTCCTTCTGCAATGTGTGATATGGTAATGTGTACATGGTCTGCTTTTGTTAAGATTTCCACATCATGTGCCCACCTAAATATTTGGAAGGATGGTGTTTTGATCTATAGCAGCTGATAAAATGATGTGGGTGTGCATCAAGCTGGTTTTCCACAAGACATTTCATAAGGATCAGAGAATGTCTGAAGATCTGTGATTCAAATGGGAAGATAATTTATTAGCTGAGTGAATGGTTTGGAGCAGTCCTGGCTGAGTGTATGGCTGCTTTACTTTAGAATTGTTATTGTTTAGATTTTTAGTCGCCACTTCATAATGGAATGTACAACAGTGCTGTAAAACCACCTCTGCTAAACCAGTTCTGATACTAGATGAAACTCAGGAAGAATGGGAAGTTGCATTTATGGAGTCAAGATTGTTACGTAGGCATTATGTACAACATTGCAGATACACCTTGATTTTTGTTCCCTTTCATTTGAGATTTTAAAAAATTGTGACAATGAAGGAAGTTGACATTTAGCAATCTAAATTGGAATATCAAAAATAAAAGTCTTGCTTGGGTAAAGATATCAGTGTGCTTAATTGTGTACTATGACAGTTAACACTGCTTGGTGAGCTATGGCCATATCCAATGTTATATATACAGAGTTGTATATTTTGTATATATATGTTATACATACACAGTTATAACTAAAGCTACTCTCTTGTCCTGATAGTCACAATGCCTTTGAATTAACACTGAAATCTTGCTAATGTGTATAAAAATATATTTAATTTGCATCTAATGCAAATGAATATGCATAGATCACGTGAAAGATTGTACGTCATGGCATGTGTTCATGACAAATCAAATCAGCAGGTTTCTTAGTTGTTAATGTGAGAGTGTAGCTGTTGAAAGCCTGCATGGGTGGAAGGCAAACCAGGCAATGAACTTTGAATGAGGAAAAGTGGGAAACTGCTGTTGAGCTGAAAAAGAGGTAAAAAATTACTTTAGCAGATGTGAGCAAAGTGGTATCTATAAATGTTAAGCAGAAAAGTGAAAAGTATCCAAAGGGGACTTTTCATATGTTACTTTTTTTTTTTTTTGAACAACAGTAATGAGAGCATTGATTTCAAACAAAAAGCAAGGTGTGACAAACATCTTGAGAGTTATTCGCATAAATGGAGGCTGCAAGCAGTTGAATCTATAGTAGAAAAGACAACTAAAATACGAAAAAAAGGTGAAAGCGCTGTTTTCTGTGAGAACAGAAGAACAAACACCTCGTAGAAGAGAAGTTTGCTGATTTACAGAGGCTTTTTGTACTGCTAATGTTTCATTTCATGTTCTGCACAGCTCTGATATGGAAAGCTACTTGAAAGCTCCTTGGGAAAACATACCTTAAGCTGGTGCCATATCTTGTTTAGATCAACTGGGAAAAAGGTACTTATCAAAGCTTCTTGAAAGTCATGTGAATCACTGTTTCTCCATTGTTTCCATTAAAAGACCACTTGACCTTTTTGAAAAAAGTGTGTGGACAGTCTTGCTCTCCCAGGATGTTTCTCATGTACAGCTAAATAAATATTAAGTTAAACTTAGAATGCTACATTTTGTTTTACCTACTTTGTTTTCATGTGATTGTATGCATGCAAAATATACAAATGGATTTTTTAGTTTTTTCCCTGTATCATTTTGGGGACCATCTGCTGAAATTTGTGAATAAGTGATATATATGAAAGAACTTGAAAGAACTATTGGGGAACTGTGTTTTTGTGTGTTGTAGACTGATGCACAAGTGCTGATGCCTCTGTGTTCATCAGCACCTTTTATATCAGCACCACGCAGGAAAAAAGAATTATACCTATGGGAAAGGAATCTAGATTTTAAATATCTTCTAATAGGTTTTTCTTTTTCAGAAAATATCACACTGAAGTGAAGGTACATAGCTATGAGAACCCCTTCTGAAATTTGAAACCTTTGTGCATGAGCTGAATGTTTTGTTAATCCAACGCTAACTTATTCAGGTTATGCTGAGTACTTTGAACACAACCAAACCAAACATGATTTGTATCAATTAATGTTTTGAATATGATTCCCATTTTAAAGACAATTTATTCACAAGGGTCAAGTCCAATGAGTTCATCAATGCAATTTCTGATGAGGTATTTAAACACTGAGATTGTTTTCCAATCCTGACTATTATTGCTTTGACAAGTGTACTACCACTATAGACTTTTTTTTTTTTTTTTTTTTTTTTTTTTTTTTTTTTTTTTTTTTTTTTTTTTTTTTTTTTTTTTCTTTTTTTTCTTTCTTTTTATCTATCCCTTATTTCTTTTTTTTTTTTTTTTTTTTTTTTTTTTTTTACAAGGATGTCTTTCAAAATGACAGACCAAAGAATCAGGAATGAAAAACCTCAGTAGAGTCTCATTGCAGATCAAAGTGGAGGTGCAAACTATTTTTTTCCTGTCAAATAAATTTGCAGCTATTCTTTTCCATAGTTATTTTAACTGTACCTGTTACTGCTGATGCCATTAATATTATATGCTTTGCTACTAAAATTTCCTCTATTCACTGGCTGAAGTCAAAACTACACAGATTGGTAACGTTAGAATGTTAATGGTGAAGAATTCTAACCTCCATCATAAATATCTTTAAATGTATCCTGCCAAAATCATAGACATAATTATGACCAAGACGTGTAAAGGTCAGTGGTCAGACAACCAGTGCATCTTCTAGATAACCTGTTCCAGCCTGTACTTTGATTTGCACTTCTCTGTATTGGGAGATATTAGCAATAAGATTTATTCAGACCTTTTAAATCTCTTCTATGAGAAAAATTACCAAAAATAAGTGTTCAGCTGGATATTTCTGCTTTTCTTAACTATCGCAATAATTTTCTAGGACAAAATAATACAAGTAAGCTCTCTGTGAGATTCAGAAGTTCTCATAAAAGTGTTCAACTGTCATTTATTTCTCAATACATGAAGTAAACAAAATATAGTTACTGTATATAAGAGCAGAGTTCTGAGGATAAGGATAAGTTCTGAGGATACTATGCTTAGTAAATACTCAAACGCTGTATACAAATAGATGAAAATCCCATTTCATTTAATTAGCTTATAAATATTTGGAAACCTTGTGCTCATTGCTAGACTAACTGGATGAAAGCACTGCTATAGCTTGAAATATTTTGATAACATCATTAAATACAATAGTAGATGCTCTTTGCATTGACTTAGATCACCCCTTCATTGTATTTTTTGTGTGGGATTAGCTTCTTGAAGTCAGGGGTGCCACCTGAGGATGAAATGTTTAATGTGAAGAATATATGTTACAATTCATGCCAGTCACAAATCATAATATATTGAAACATTAACCATAAAGAAGACCTAATAAAGTCAGTGGTGGCAGACTTTTGAGTGTCTTCAGGAGTCTAGTTGTCCATGTACAACACTGCTTGTATTTCCCCTCTCTGAGCTGTTGAAGCAAAATTCCCTTATTATTTATTTATTATTTATATTATTTATTTATGAATTATTATTTTAGACCATCAGGTCTAAAAATCTTCCTTATGAGGCCTGACTTATCACTACTGAGTTCTGTTGTCTCCTCAGTGTATACCACATCAGATGTGTTCCAGTGACTCAATATTTGTGAAATAAATAATAAAGGGATTGGAATATTACACTCAGTGTATAGTTTGGCTACTTTTATGTCCATATAGATTATCCTTGAGTAGTTACCCCTCTGATTCCATAATCATCATCTTTCCCCATGTTTTTCTTATAAAACAAATAACTCTCAATCAAGTGCAGCTATTTCTAAAAAACACCAGTCAAAATACTTCACTTCTTATAGTGTGCTCTGGGAAGACAACTTGGAATCTAACTTCTACTGAAATCATTGGGAAGTAGAGCCTTCTGCAAATCCCACTAGGTACCTAATTACTATCTAATATCTAGTCCCAAAGAACCTAAAGTATCAGTGTCACTCATGCAATGTTACCCTTCAGCTGGAAAGCACACAAGTTATTTACATCAAATGTCATAATATCACCAGCAGGACATAAAAAAAAAAGAAAAAAAAGCACTTGCAAGCAGGTTATTTTACTGGTAACCTCTCTCTCCCCATCTCAAGTAGGAATTGAAATCATTTTCTACTAATAATGATGACAGTAGATTAATAGAATAAGAACCTGTTTTTCTAAAACCATGAGATTATCCAGAAACTCCTGCTCTTCTCTGTGCTTAGTGAGAGAGGAGGAAGCATCTCTTACAAATGCTGTTGCAGTAGCTGCCTTCACTGGTCATGGCACAGCAGAGTCTGATTTTTTGATTTTTTTTTTTCTTTAGGATAGATCACTTCCCTAATTTCCTCTGGGAGTTAACGAACATTGTTAAAATGAATGGGAATGTTCAAGCTCTTCTTGCTTTTGTTGGTAGAATAGGTATTATCTCCTGAATCCATTTTGTTGACTCTAGCTTTTATTGACTTTATTCATTCTTCTAAAACTTGAGAAAATGACAGTTACTGTCAGTAGAATATAGGCTATTTGGTCAAGTTCTGCTCTTACATATGCATGTCCATTGAAACTAATAGATTTACATAGATATAATTCAGAGTAGAATTTGGTAGTTAGTTTTCATCTCCTGGCAGGGGAAAGGAAACTCAGATACCTTAGCTGTGTAGAAGTAGGTATATATCCCAAGCAACTAGAAATATGTACTGCTTTCACTTTAAACACTGCAATATCTATTTTGTGCCAAAGCAGAGGTACTCTATATTATTATAAATTACCAGCATGCTACATTATATACACAGGAAATTCAAGTAGCATTAAAAGTAAAGGATAGTGCAAGTGATATAGTGATATAAGAAAAATAATATATAGCACAAAGTATTTTCTAAAACATGTACATTGTAGAATCTAGAGAACCTTTAACTCTGCTACAATCACACTGGCAACTTTAGCACAGCCTATGTAAAGTTGTTTGTGGCATGATTAAAACATTTTCATAACAGTTAAGTTTTTCCTAGTATGTACTGCCTGGTTAGAACTGTGCTGCTTTGAGTATTCTAACTGCTATTCCATTAGAATATGTAATCTATATTTACACTAATTAAATTTACAATATCTTATTAGCAAATTCCTCTTGAAACAATCCAAAAGAAAAATTCAACAGTCATTATTCAAAGATGCACAACGATGCTAATATAATAATTTTAACTTCATCATGCTCTCCTGAAAAGTTAGTTTTTTTATAGGATAAGAGTTATTTTAACCAAAGTATAGTTCTGGTATAAATATAGGGGATAGTTCTGGAATAAAAATAAACACACGAACTACTCATGAATGAATATAAGTTTGAAATCAATAGAAAGTCTATCAGAGGGATGAGCTTTGGGGACAAGCAACTAAGTTTTAAAAAGAAAGAATATATAGCTACATATCATTTTTGGGAATATGACTCGGTGATCTGCATCGTTTTTGGTCCTAGTCCCATGTTCCTACACACTGTGAAAATTATCTGATTCTTAGAATGTTATAAGCTCAAGATCCGGAATAGTTTATGGTTCAGTAATCCTGTGAGTGAAAATAGAAGTAAGGAAATGAGAATCTAGATTAACTGCTGAAGGACATGGCATGTGTTTGTGAATTGAAATTCTTAGCTTCTGGTGAATGGATGGTGAACATTTGCAATTTTTTTGCCTCCTATTTGTTTGGAGAGTTTCAAACTATGACAAGTTTGTAATGGAATCACATGTGTAACATCAGTGCTACATTACTTAGAGGGCTCATAAATTTATTGCCGCCCATCTCCCTTCCCCCTGCTGTTAAAAATAAGATCTTACTTGATCCATTGTGATTCTTCTCAAGTCAGAATTAGGTCATCAGCAAAGCTTTTTTAGTTAGTGTTCTTTTAGCTGAGTAGGCAGTGAGGCCACTTTACTCTGGCATTTCCACGATTGGGGGGAAAATTTCCAATTCATATCATTAACAAAGAGGAAACTCTTAAGAAAAAAAAATAAAAGAGACAAAACAAAAGGAGACAGTTTTGTTGTGCTTTGCTACATTGTAGCTGTAGCATCCTGCCTTCGGAGGTCTCCTTTCCTCTGGCTGACCTGCGTGAGACTCAATAAGGAAGCATACTGGCCATCAGCAATTACAGACAATGCTTTCATTAATCAAACATCAGTCCTGGAGGTTGCTAAGTCATTTAAAGTTACTGTGCTTCCCTGAAAACCATAGTTCCCAACAACTCACACACAGATCTGCTGAGTATATACAACATGCTATGTCTGCTTACATAGTCTTAGAACAGACAACGTGAAAATGATCATGAATTAAATCTATTCGGACCTACTGTGTCATCTAAAAAATCATCATTGAATTAGATAACCTGAAATGACTAGGAATCATTGGTTACTTGTTAACCTTTGGGGTCAGCTGTTGTCTTTTCCTTTGTCACACTGTGAATTTTGTTCTCTTGAAAGGTCTGGCTTTAATTTCATTTTCTAACTTACCTGTTTGATTTGTGAAATTTATCATTGTAATAACATACACGCAGAATATTTTTCAGAATATGCATGTAATCCTTTGTCAATGTATTCAACACAACAGCTTTTTACCTGTATTAGATTGCTTTAGTTGAAAGCTTCCTACAGTCAACAGATTGAAATTGTCCAAATCCTATTTCTCTTATTTGAAATAAAATAGCTCAGAAAATTTTACTCAGTGATACTTAAGGTTTCTTTAACTGCAGAGAAGAAACACCAAAATGATTGAGAGTTGAAAATAATGTGTTGCAATGTAATATTTATGAAGTTCAACCTGCTTAGATTATCAAAGAAGATCAAGAAGTGAGTTGATTATGGCGTGCAAGTACCCACATGAGAAAAAAGAATGGGTACTAAAGGCTTTTCAGTCTGGGACAGAAAAGAACTGGCATAACAAGAACCAATAGATAGCTCTTACAGTTATTCAATTTCAAATGAAAAATTTGATATTCCTTTTTAACAGCAAGGGTAACTAAACACTGGAACAAACTACCACAGCAGTTGTAAGTTCATTCTCTTCTGAAGTCTTTAAATCAAAACTAGATGTCTTTTTGAAAACTATGCTCTAGCAGACACAAGCTATTGGGTTCACTTTAGTGTAAGAATAAAATTTGATTGCTCATGTTACATATGAGGTCAAGCTGCTGGTACAATCGACCTTCTGGCCTTAAAGTCCATGAATAGTTTAGTAATACATCTTCGTTTATTTTGCACACTTGTCACCATTTTGTGTTATAATGATTTTCTCCCTTTCCCCCATATTGCATTGGTTTCTGAAGATATGTTCTTTCATCAACATAAGCACAGAAAATACTTATATGCCTTTCTGTAGCTTATTTCTTTTTCCATAAATAAAGTGTGTTTTGAAGGAATGTACTATCCAAAGCAGATTCAATTTTGTAGAAACTAATGGATTTCAAGTTTGATTTTGAATATTAAAAATGAATTAAAACCATAACTTCAAAAACACTGAACAAATTCCTTGATCTGTACTTTGAAGTTCAGTACTTCAGCAAAAAAATCCAGGTTTGAGCAAAACACTTAACTCATATTTATAAAAATATGGCTGCCCTGAAGGCAGGTCATCCTGGGCATACTGTATATACAGTCTTATTTCCTTGACTGAACTCTAGAAAAAGCCATGAAGTGAGACTAGTTTCAAATATACCAGAAAGATTCAAATAAATCTTGTCAACTAAAGAAAAGGTTTTTTTCCTAGCAGTACCGAAATCAGAAGTGTGGAAAAATCTGTAGTAAAGGACTCAGAAACAGATTTCATCTGGGCCTATCATCACTGAATCTCAAAAACAATGCTATCTACTATCAAGGAGATCAGTCACTGTCCCTCAAAGCTTACAATGAACTCATCAAAATGTGAGTATTAGTAACAGCAACAGGCCAAGAAGTCCCTGTCCCTTACTAAAACACAGTCTCCAAACACTGTCCCTAAAACAGTGTTGCACAGAAGAGTAAGAGAGAGAGAGAGATGAATTCGCTTTGACGTGTGTTAGTCACATCGCTTAATGCGCTGTCGGCAATGGATGAGTATTCTCCATTACTGGAGACTGATATAAGAATGCCAGAAAAGTACTGCAACTTGTGCAGAGCTAAAGTTAGGCAAATCTTTAGCCTACAGACAGAAAGCATATCTTAAAATATTTTCAAAGGCTATTTTCAGTGGCTTAACAGACCATTGCACTTTTTGCATTTGAAATGTTTCCCTTTGACCTTAAAAGTATTATTTCATTGTATAATGTACACTTTACTGGGTAATAGCAGCTGAAAAATTAGCAATGTCTAGTCTCCTCTATAACACTACTGACTCAATAACTAATGGTAACTGAAAATGTGAACTGCAAATTTTGTTCCTTTCCCTTTTGGACAGATTTGGAGTTATATTAGTTATTTTTCTCCAGTGCAGGCCAAGAAAATTATTAGTTGAAAGACCATGCCTCTGTACCTTTTTTTTCTTACAAGATAGGCACCTTTTGGACAGCTGATTTGATGAAACCACATATTCTGAGAGAATAGCTAACTGTTCTGTGATTGTTTCATTTTAAGGATGGGAAGTAAATTCTTTCTTTTTAAGAGAACAAGCTGGACAACTCCTGACTACAGAATCCAAGAAGGGCAAAGTGATTGCCATCTAAGAACTGCAAGTCTAGAATGGCTTGTTTGTATTATTTCCCATTTCTGTTACAGCTGCTGTCATGAGAATGGAGTCATGTTGTGACATTTTCTCTTCTCTTTGCAGACTCTGTCACCAGAACAAAACATGAAAGTTTGAATAGCTACCCTTATCCATGGAAGACAGTTGAAAGCAATTCTTCTTTAACCTTTTATATAATCAGCACTGTGACTGACGAGGCATTCCAGTAGGCATTCCACCTTCTTCCCCAAATTGTTGAAGCTGTGTAGACAAGTTGAAGAATGCCAGACAATCAAATGGCAAAGCACAGTAAAGGGCAAAGGTACTGAAATTTATTGCAGTCTTTCACTGCAAGTATGGGACTTTTCACATTTCTAGCTTATTGAGACAAAGGTTGCAGGGATAAAAACACATCAGGACATGAGGATATTAGACCAGTCATGATTATAATGTTAATAGTGAAAAGTATCGTGAGCCTCAGGCACCTCCTTAAATTATCTACCCTTAATAAAATAAGGCTGGCAATGCATCTTTCATGCCATATTTCAGGGCAGAATCCTGCAAAGCTGTCCAAATATTGTTCCTACAGTATTCACAGAACGTTTGTATTACTGTTAGCTTCATGAATGTGATGTGTTTCGTGCTCACAAATCTCTGTGCTTTTGTGACACTTTTGAAAACCTCTGCTGCCTCCAGGGTTGGGTCAGCTTTGAAACCAAAAAGATTTCTGTTCAAGCAAACTTCATTTCCATGTAATGAAATCTTGCTCTGCATCCATGACAGTGGTCAAAATTTAACAAGCTTGACATCTGTAATTCCCCCTTGACTTACCTGCTTTACTCAAATGTTGGCTATTGAGTTCAGTTCAAGGTGATCGGGTAGCTTGGCCACTGTGGTTTTTTTTTTGCTTTATAATCCATGGCCTTACATACTTGACAGCATTATTCCAAAATATTTTCTAAAACAAAAGCTGTGCAGGGACAACCACCTTAATTGCTTATTGCATATTTCAGTAGGAACTGCAAGTCTTTAAGGAGAATGTCTACAACAACCAGGGCACTGCTGCTTTCCAAATATCTCTTTCAGTAATGAGCAAGTACACAGTTCAGGGACTTGGGAAGCACCAGCTCAGTCTGGGTCAGATATCTTACTCAGCTTGTCAAATAAGATGTGCTAGATATCACCAAATGTGCCCATATATGAAATTTGATTTACAAATAATTTAACCAAATACTGAAATAATTACTTCACCACTTCTCCCTTTAAAGAAGTGGCACTGTCTGGAGGCTCCCTCATGCTGCAGTAACTCCAGAATTTGTTTTTTTTTCAGTCCTGATGAAGGGTGGTAGCTGAGAATGCCTTGTTTAATGAGCTCTTAGGGAAGAAAACCCTAYATTTCCTTTGAAAAACTGGGAAGTTTCTGGCAGGGTGAACTAGAACATGCCTTTAAAGTCCATAAAATGCATTTCTTAGCAATTCAGCCACTTACCACTAAGCTCCGATACTGTAAATACTTATGGGTGTGCATTACTGTATTGTTGCAAATGGGCCTTCTGAGTTCAGAGTCTAGGAGGACAAAGTTATGCATGTGTATAAGCATTTCAAGCATGAAAAGCGTCATTCCAGGAATATGTGAAAGATCAAACATTCAGTTTTTCTGTTCTTCTTTATAATTGTATTTGTTCTTCAATGGAGAATTATCAATTTCTTTCTGACATATTAATCTAGACAAATGAGAAAGTTTGATCTCTTTTTAAAAACTGCAAGTATATACAATCTCTTAAGAAACAGAGCAGTAGCACGGATTAGATTCTGGAGATACTGTAAAACAGACAAGAACAACATACACAATTGGGAAATAACCTGAAATGCATTGACATACCATGTACCAAACCAAAACAGCAATTAAGTAAGTAAGGAGACTGAATGAATCGTATTTGGAAGACCTTTCTTTAGCAGAGAGTTTATTTGCTTTTCCTTTCTGGCTAATTTAATGTAAATATATCATGAATGACCTTTATTTCTATTTTTTTTTCAATATGTTTCCTCTGAAATATAATATCAAAAAGTCTGGTTTACACTATAGCATTTTTAATGTTGACTTTATGCTCTAGGGAGATATTTGTTATGTAATACTATCTTAACCTACATAGCCAAATCTTTTTGTATTAGCACAACAACATGCTATCATTGGTAACATCCAACAGATTTGCCTTGGAAGCAGTGGGAGTGAAATGAAACTATGAGAAACTCAAAAAGCAATTTTAAATCTCTGATTGTGAAATCTGATATATTATTAACTACTGCCCTTTTATTTTTGTAATTACATTAAAATAAGTAAGCATAATCTTTCCTCATAAAAAGTCTTTCCTCCACTGGCCTATGTGTCAGTCTAGATACTTAGAATAACATCCTGTTTTCCACGTGTAGGTAGGTTTCAGGAAGACATTAGCTAAATCTTTTGCTATCCTGGAAAGGTGGTGATTTAGTAGTATATAATAAAAAATTGCAGGTGAGTTAAATATCCAGATTTACTAATGTTGTCTTTTGCGATTTTGAATATCCATCCTCAATGCTTTTAAGTCTAAATCCTGGAAAATAATACATAGTTGTGTGTGCTAAATTAATATTGAAATATCATCCTATCAGGATGCCAGTATTGCATCCAAACTTTCATTGCTTCTAACTTTTTTTTAACTTCAATTAAGTTTAAGACTGTGGCTTTTTCTTCAAACACACTCAGCCTTAGCCTTACGTATCTGAAAAAATGACCTACAGCCTGGGAGGAATACAAGGGCTGACACCTTAGAACTTTCTTGGGGACTGACCCTTGACACCGAGTTTGAAGTCCACAAGACTGAGTATTATCATCAGTCTCAACAAGTGGCAAGAATTTGTGTTAGATCTTACTTTTTCTAATATAAACATAAAGCAGCGAGTATGCATTGAAAACAAAACAATACGAATAAAAATCTTACCAAGCCAAAATACCACACTGAACACATTATTTAGTCATGGCAAGAGAACGGGAGGGAGAATGACCCTCACAGAGCTTGATTCCCTGGAACGCACCTCCTGGAAGGTGACAAAGCACTATAATATGAAAACAACATGGAATTCACTGTGAATTTTTCATTGAAGCAATCATTTGGCTGATCAGTACCTTAGATAGTACAACTAAAACAAAACTAGCTAACTTTACTGGGTGTTCAGCTCATTCCAGGAAATATATTTGGTTCCTGAGAAATATTCTGTTTTCTTCCGTTTTCATTACACAAATATGTACTGATAAATATTCTGGAGTGACAGATTCTGCAAAATTTCTATCATGTTTTTGCAAACTGTCCAGGTATGTTATGCATTACTATCTCATGCTAATACTCATGGAGGTACCCCCTGTTGGCTTCAGCTGGATCATGAGCATTGATGAATGCTTATCTGTAACTACTTATTTTTAAGAAAATATTATAGGAAATTGCTTGCACAAACTCCCTCCCTTTTCTTTGGCCCTTTGAGTTTCTTAAACATTACTCGTACTTTCTCCCTTCCTTGACTTGCCTCACCTCCCCTTTTCTCACCTCTCTCTTCATCTTTTCTTCCTTCCTTCTTCCTTTTTCCTTCCTTCCTTCCCTCCCTCCTTCCTTCCTTTCTACCTTTCCCCCTTTCTTTTTCTCTCCCCTCCCCTCCCCTCCCCCCTCCTCTCCTCTCCTCATGCACTTTCTCCTTTCTCCCTCCTTCTTTCTCCTTCTTTCCTTTTCTCCTTCTCCTTCTTTGTCTTTGTCTTTCTTTCTCTTTTTTCTTTTTCTTTTTTTCTTCTCCCTCTCCTTCTTTCTTTCTCTCTTTCTCTTCTTTGTTTCTTTCCCTCTTTCATTTTCTTTTTCTCCTTTTCTCTGCCTTGATTTTTATGCACTTCAAAGCAACTATCATAGTTTGTACTAAAACTACCAAAACTGTAAAAAAGGTCTCTTAAATAAGAATTTGCTTCTCTACCGACTGTGGTGAAGCCTGTAAAATTGTTTAAACCAAAAAGCTATTCCCAGTTCTTTAGGAAAACTGTTTATGTGATTTTTAGTAACTTGAATCTTATGAAGAATTTTAAGGAATTCAATCTTTTCTTACTTCAGTGTAGAGAATACACTTTTATTGGGAGTGCCACAGCTTTGGTCCCATTATGTGACCTGCTAATGTGACGCCATAACCTCTTATACAACCTTGTTAAACTTAAAACATCTCTGCATTTGAGTTCCAGGGAGTTCTACCAAATCACGTTGGAGTCTGAAGGTCAGACTCTGTAGTCCTTCCTAATAACAGCTAAGAGAATTTATATCATCATAGCTGGCTCTGCCTCTCTTGGTATTGAGAAGGTAACTGCAATACATTACCAGCTTGCACACGATATCAAGAAAAAAGGTAGAGCAGAAAATTCAGCAGTGTTTTGAAGAAAGAGGAATAGCTGGAAGACAAGACTCATAATTGCAAAATAAGGTGATTTAGAAGAAAAGTTAACATGTTATTTCTTATAGAATACAAACTTTAAAACAATTCAGTCAGGAATCAATAGAATGCATATTTATAATGCTGAGTTATTTTATTTCAGTAATGTCAAAGATTTAGATAATGAGGTAAGAAAACCTAAATTATTTAGTTCAGCAGATTCCCATTGACTTTTTTCCCTTCCAGCACTTTGATTTCAATGAAACTACATTTTCATAGAAAATGTACTGTTCCTCTCACCTTACTTTGTTCTAAAATAGCCCAGATTTGTAGCCTTTCAGGTCATGCTGTGCAGTCTTTTTTCCCTTGGGAGTTTGAAAATGAGTTGGAACTGAAAGGATAAAAAGTTATTGGAAGAAGAAGAAATTTGATCTATTAAATTGCCTGTGTTATCACTGGTGAGTTTTATACTGAAATTGCATTTCTACACTTAAGGCTTTATTTGTGGTATGTTTTTGGCTTAAATCTAATGTGCACAGTCATGGGAATTAGGAGTCCTTTCTAGTATCTGTATAACTGTAATATCTAGGTAAATAACATTTGTTTGTTGCCATCTTGTCCTATCTTCTGGATCTGTGCTACATCTCCAAACAGGAGGCAAGGGCTGAACTTCTGCAGCATTATGTAACCCAGAAGCCTTGGCAGGAGGCACAATTTCCCGTGATAGTCTCTAATTCATTAAGCCAGCTTGTCATTAATTTTCAGGAAAGGCCCATGGTACTTTGTAACACAACAGCACCAGCCCAGATGCAAAACCAGGGCTCGGTCTCACTGGCAGTACGGGATGTTTCAAAGGCAATGGCTACATGGAGGGGATTCTTCGCAATGACATTCTTCAACAGACCTAAGTATGCTGAGATGAAAGGAGAAATACTGTGCATGTGGTGGCAGTTTGCTTTGCACATTAAGAGTTGTTGCGCCTGTGGTGTGTCAGCTGCTGCTGAGCCAGAGCACTTCTCTGTCTTCTGATGTCATGGCCTGCAGCTCGCACACTGCAGTGAAGCCTCGTGCTCTTTAAATGACAAGCCAGAAGTGCAAAATGGTCTATGTTTCTGCCAAAATATGCTATACTGTCATTAAACCTATTGACCAGCCTTAAAAAATGATTAAAAATGTAAATAATATCTGATATCAGACACTGAAACTTGAAGCTTTTTTAGAGCTTTCCAATGGCTAAGAACATCATTATTCATAAATCATTGAAAAGTACTTAAAGTGGAAGTCAAAAAGGAAAAAAAATGGATGAAAGCTCATTATAGAAAATGAACAACCATTTTCCACTGTTTCTGCAGCAGAACCTTGATATCTATTTACATACCATTTCTAATATTAATATCACTGTGGTAAAATAAATCACTCCCCACACTTTTACATTTTTAATTACATTTTACTGCACTTGTTCTTTTGTTTACAGTCATCCAATGAAATATTTATTGTTTCCTACATACAGGATGGGGTTTCAGTATTTTAATCAGATTTTCCACATAATCTTCCCCCCACCTTCTTTCACTGTCTTTTTTATGACCCTCAACACCACAGGATGTTGTTTTGTAGAAAATCTAATTATTTTTTAATGCATGGCTATTTATTAATGTATTGTGTGTATAACACACTATGCATTTCTTTGCATTGATGAATACATTTACATCCACTTGAGAATAAGAATTCCCTTAAGGGCCAATCTCACATTTCTTTGGCTATGCTGCCAAAAGACTATGCTTCTGATGTTTTCCTGTTGGTTTTTTTTATTTATTTATTTTTTGAGAGTGTGGCAAGAGAGAAAGAGGCACAATAGGTTTTTTTCTGATTTGCTAAGAAGGTCTTTCTACTAGTGGATGTAGATCGTTATTCATTTACTGAATACAGACCTGCATGTGCTGCGACAGAGATTACTGAACAAGGTACCCATATCTCAGCTGTGTTTTAATAAAGATGCTCTGAACTGTTGTTTCTCACTGTGAAAGAGGTAAATTGCTCTCAGATCCCCATGTTGCCGACACTAATATTTTGCAGTAGTAAGTAAACACTTTATTGGGATAACAGCTACCAAAACGTTAAGGTCAACCCGATACCTTAAGAATATAAATCTTTAACGAAATCCCAGCAAAACCAATATGAAGCCATCATATGAACTCAATGAGATTTGGGCAGAAGACATCATTCTGTGGAAACGTAGTACTATATAATGTACTACTACTATGTAATTACTAAATTACATTTAGTAATTTCTGAATTTAAGATAACATACAATGGGTACAGATATTGATGAGCTTTTTTGTAACTCAGTGACTTATCAGAATTGAGTAAATAAATCTTGATAGTTTATTTGCATATTTGGACTTGTGGTTTTTTTTCTTTCTTTCTTTTTCTGTGACAAAATATGAGCCAACTGTAATTTTTCTGACATTTAACCATACAATATTTACTAAATTTCTGCAGACAATTCCTACTTTTGTTAATTATCAGAGAGTAGTTTTTCCTGAATATTTAATAGATGAAATAATACTTTAATTCAGCTCTCTCAACAGTCAACTGCAGCAACTTTTCACCCCAAATGAGTCGGACACAGAGAGCACTGCGTATCGGGAAACCTTTGAACAGTACCTAGAGAGTCATGAAGTATTCAAGAGCTACTGCACGCTACATAGAAATTAATACTTAGGGCTAATGAGTAAGAACAGGGGCCAAGTGAAAGAAATTCAGTAGTTCTAGAGGCTTTTGTCTCTATAACTCAAAAGCTTCTTTAATTTGTCGACCATAAATCTACAGTGTAAATGAAGAATAACATTTTCCCCTTGCTACATGCAGAACTCCCATAATCACATGGAGCAATAATATACCACTAGGTCTGTTCTGTTATTTTGAGGTAGCTATGAAGGATAAGGAAAGCGGTTCCCCTATTACTGTTTAAAAACCAAATCAGGTAATRCGCATGTGTAGATAATTTTTTAATCATCTAATGCACTCAAATGACTCCAAACCAGATTTACATGAGACATTATTATGTTCTGGATCCATGTAACTACTCTGCATGGAGCCTTTATGGTCTATTGGGTAAATAATACACATTTTTAAAATGATGTAAATACTTATGTACAAGGGAAATCCTAATGGTTTCAAAGGAGTGGTTATACTGAGTAAATACCATGCAAATTTAAAATTGTCCTCTTACAAATTTATGCATACTGTATCACACATTTGTGTTTGTGGGAGAGATTAACAAAAAGCTCCTCTGCTCTTGATATGTTCCTATACTTATCAGATGCTTTTTACTTGATTTAGCTACTAAATACACCCTTTTTCCCTCTAGATATGTTTAAATATTCCAATAGAGTTAGTATGGAGAATGAACGAAATACGTAGAAAGTAAAATTATGACTTAAAGCTATTCTCAGTTCACTCTTTCAAATCCTTTCAGTTTAAAAGATGTATAACATCACCTTGTCCTGCAAAGGTATAATAATGAGTCCAGGATTTTAATGTGATTCTCTCATCAGTTTATGCATCCTGGGAATTTTTGTGTGGGTAGAGTTCATTTATGTTGGCTTATACTGGGAAGTCTTGGTAACTGGCACTTTATAAACCTGTAAATAAATGGAGTAGCATTTACACTAATATTTTCTGTTCCATTTTTTGGTATAATGTCCTGGGATTATTGTCATCAGCTAAGAGGCAAAAAAAAAAAAAAAAAAAGTTCTCTTGAGTGTATATGACTGATTCCTCCTCTGAATTTTGCAGGGCTGGCTCATTATAGTAAGGCCACTAATGACTCACCTAAAACAGCACTGGAATCCTTCAGCCCATGTGCCACATTCCTGACTTCATCATCAGAATAATTCTTCAAATCCTATTCAACATTTTTCATCCCTATTGTCCATCCTTTGGCCCTTATTTGAGTAATCTGTTTCTTTATTAATATTATTATCTCATTGTTATGTAAGGCCTGTTATTCTCTGCCTCATGCATTTTCCCATTTCTAAGGAAGGCTTATCAAGTTCCTCTAGCACTGGCAGCAGCAAAGTATTCAACAGCTTTTTGTCTCTGAGGAGAAACAGGGTTGATAAAGATGTGGATTCAGCAAAAACCAAACCTCCCAAATAATTGTACAGACTGTAATCCACCAAGAGAGGGATGGTAGCTTCCCACCAGTCTAAAATGATCTTGTAACTCTTCTTTAGCTTCTCCCCTGCAGGCTCTTCTCTCTTGAAACCTGTGCTAGGAGAATCACTGAATACAACACACAGACATCACAGATCCACTAGGCTGCTCCTTTTTTTCCTTTCCCTTTTTGTAAAATAAGAATAATGTTGTTGTGTATAGTTTATCAGCATGGTGTTAGTTTTAGTTTATTATCAGGATGTTTCCTTCTAAGCCAGTATTTACTGTGGCTAATAACTGATTTATTGGTGCTTCACTGGGCTAGGCATTTTATCAGGATGATTAACTAACAAATGAGAAATTACACACTGGTAACATCCAGCTTGTTAAGGATTTGTAAAGATTATTGTTGAGTAAATAAATATTAACAGCAACCATGTCGGTGGTTCCAAAAATGTATTTGGGGAAAGTTTATCTGGGATAAAACATGCTTTGTGACATAAACTATGTTCTGAAGAGCAGTATTGCTTAGAATATGATATGAAAATTATTTTTATATGATTCAAGGCACTAAGCAGCAACAGACAGAAGCACAAAATTGGGGATAATGGGCACATTTGAGAGTTTTCAGACTGAAAACACTGAAGCCATTTCTCTTCCTGTCAGCAGCAGGGATATTTCAGGATATATAACTTGTGCATGTGTCTGTGTATTTAAATTTCTAATTTTTACAGATTATCTTTTAATTATATGCTTAGTCTGATTTCACAATTATTCTGCACAAACATTTCCTATTGAGTTCAATCAGAGTGTAGATGATGGGTCAATAGCAGGATAGGGATTATTAGTCACTATTACACATACACGCAGGCACATTTGCCGATGCAAATAATTGGATATATCCAAATAACTAGTGAGGCTGAAAATTATTGCCATTTGTTTAGTCTGAACATCATGGCATTAGAGTGCATCGTTCCAAACAATATGTGAACCGTGCCAAACAAATAACAAAACCTTGCTCCAAGACAAATTGAAAGGCACGAGCAGGTAACTGTATAGTATACTACAGGATAAAACAGCATGTTGTTGTTACAGTGGCAGCACTTCAAGAATCAGTAGGTTCTCAGAATTTTTTCAGAGGAAAGAAAGAGAACTTAGCATACATTAGCTGAAAATTTGGTACATGTTTTCATGCCAGTTGCCACCTCAGTAATAATGATAAGTAAAATAAGAAACATTCAAGAAAAGTTTCATGATTATGAGCACAAGTTGGGCTGAATGAAAACATTTATTTCCTTCATGGTGCTAGAACATTTCTACTCAAATGCAACCTCACAAAATGATAACAAACTGTGATTACAGCATAATCTTTAAACTGGGAGATGGATCTGACATAGCTAGATATAGCCAGATATAGCCAAAATACTGATGTTTCATATATTCCATGATACCTAAACTTCTGCTTTTGGATGTGCCTAGAACCAAGCAAGACTTGACCTGAGAATTGATATTTAATCCTTTCTTAATTATCATAAAAATTCACAGTTTAGACAGGTGTCTGCATCTGAACAACTTTCCATCTTGGCAATCCATGAACTGGAAATATAACTTATCTCAGCTAACACCACGTCTAAGGTAGTAAACCCAGACTCCCTTCATAGGTGGTGGAGAGAAACAGTTCATTTTAGGAAGTTACTCATATAATCTATATGAAGCACTGACTTAAAAATGAAAGAAACTACCCCTATTTTTCTACATTGTTGATAAAAGGAATCTAGAAGATGAAAATGCATGGAGATACCTACACTGTCTATGTCTGTGGTGATGTTATGTTTGGTCAGCTACATCCAGTCCTGAGTGTCTTTTCTCATGGACCAAGCTGACTTGTCCAAAAATTATTATTTCATCCAGTTCTCCCAATTTTATCCTTTTTCTTTTTCCTTTCAAAGAGCTCCTTGCTCTGACTTACAGGAGATACTAGTGACAAAACAGGAAAAGCCACCATGTGACCCTTCAAAACTAGATCCTCCAACAACTTTTGACTGATTTCTGCCATAATTTCTTTCTTTTCACCCAATATTGTTGATATGCCAACACTAGCCCAAATTCTGCAAAACATTACACCATTTGCCACCCATATTTTTTATGAGGCCTGATCTGTTAGGCATGCTCAAAGAATTTTTTTCCTAGGGATGAAAGAAAGGGCTGGCTTGAGAAAATGAAGCCCTGGATTCTGGTTCCTGCTCCCAGGAGTTTTTCTCTCTTTGCTATTCATTACTCATAAGTACAGAAATGCGAATGTAGAATTGGGAAAAACTGGACTGTAGTGTCACTTTGCACACTCATTTGGCTCGGTGACTATTACTCTACACAAAACAGAACAGCTTCAGCAGGACATACTGAGAAACCCCATCTCTGATTAGGTAGCTTTCTGCTTTCATAGATTATATGGGGATCCACCGTACATGTTCTGGGACTTCAGATTCCACTAGGGACCAAAGTGACTAAAATGGAGGGAACTGAACGTCTCAATATCTAAACTCCTATAGCTTTGAAATCTCAGACGTCATTCTTTTCCAAGAGGCTTAAGCTGTACCTTTTAAGATGAAAGCTTGATCTCAGCGGGTCCTGCGCTCGTAACCTCCAGATTTACCACAAGTTCTGTGACTCTAGGAATGAAAATATTGTCATGCATAAGCTCCAATTAGTTCCACATTTATATTATGTTTTCCTGCCTGCCTACCTGCCTGCCTTTCCTGTTCACCTTCCACCTTTCTTCCTTTTTTGTTTTTCCTTTTGTTTCCAACTGGGAAGCAGTTCTAGGAGGGTATTCCTGAATAAAATTTCAGATTTTATCTACAATGATCTCAGGAAACAAATATGTTAGAGTGAATGTCTGACTATCTTAGTTCTTAAACTTTGTCAGCAGATATGGTGATTTTTGAACAACATGAGTATCACTCATATTGAGGAAATACAGCTTTTTGACTCTTGGTCTTTATGGATAGCATGTTTGGCAGATTATCACAAAACCATGTCAAAATTGTCACATACACTTTTTTATCAGCTCAAACTGCATATGATACAACCTGTTAGTGAAGATCGTGCTCACACTGCAGACTAGGCAAGAATTCTGAATCTGAACACATTAAGTGCACTTATGTCATTTTCCAGAGAAAAGAAAACATTTGGAAAAAAAAATTAAATTAATTTTTTTTAATTGGTTGTGGAGTACAATAAAACAAAATAAATATTGCATGTAAAAGGGACAGTTCCATATGTTCAATGCATATTGTATTTGTAAAACCAAGAGCACACTTATGTCTAATACATCATCTCCACCATCAGTAGAAGTGAAAAGAAGAAAGAGCAGCTGGCTGTTCTCCCACCTTTCATTTTTTCTCATTAAAGATATCCATATAGGCAATATTTCGGGCATATGATATGTTTGGAATGTGTACATTTTGTCTTATGAAGAACAGTACTTTCCAGATTTTAGTAAAATTTATTTTCGGAGTGATTATAATTTCTGCAGTAGTGAAAACTGTATTTAAGGAAAAAAACAGACTTCCTTTCTAATTGTAATTTTCCATTATGATAACTTCTGTAGGATTTTCATGTCAGACTTTTCAGACTTTCTTTCAGTCCCTCACTGAAGTTACTCTGAACCTGATCCAAAGCCCTTTTGAAGTTTATTTCTCTAAAAAGTTCAATGCAAAGACAACTTCTGCATCCAAAATTTCCTCTAAAAATCCAAAGGAATTAAAATGCAATATCGTTACAATGGGGTAAGCAGGAAAATGGAGATCTGAAGAAGAAGTCTTTAATTCACCAAGAGTGCACTTTGATCACTGTAGTCTTCTAACTGGAATTTGAAAAAGATTATGGACCGTACTTTAAGGGTCCTACTCTGATTTGCAGGTGAAACATTAGAGAGATTTATTTGTGAATATCAATGCAGCCCTTGATTTTGAAAAGTGAAGTTATTTTAAAAATCAAGTTTTGCCTGTATGAAATGTGACAAGATGTCCAAATTCCATTCAGAAATGGATCCAGAAAAGTAGTTAATCCTCTCCTCCAGCTTGTGAAAGGATTGTAATTTCTGGCCAAAAAAGGAAGGATTTTGTATGTTAGCTGCTCCAGCTGTATCAAAATATTGGATTATCCCAAATACAAACAAAATAATATTTATTACTAAATAAGAAGTGAAAGTGTTTGGCACACTGTACAGGCATGATATGAAGACACTTTGAAATAGTCTCCATACAAAACAGAAAAGAGAAGGATTCAGTTTTCAGGCAKAGTGTAGAGTGGGCACATACCCACCTGCTTGTTATTCACAATTTTGGGTGGTATTATCCACCCAAAACGGCACTGTATGACATGTCATGTGCCTGAAAAGTGATACCACTTATATTGCACCTCTTAACTAAGATCAGGAAATGCAAATTATTCTCTAACCATCATTTCTTCCAGAAAGCTGTATTTGGAAACATCCATATTTCACTGAATCTGCAACAAGGTACAAAAATCTACAAGGTACAAAAAGGCCAATTTGTCCAAGAGCAGTTTGTAAGTCCAATATTTTCATTTCTATTAACAGTCAAATCCTAAATCAATGTTATAGTCACTGGTTCTAAGATAGTGCTGTATGGGGCTGAAAGTGTTTATGCTCCTTTTTGAGGACAACCTGCCTTAGAGATCCTTTGCCAATCCCCACACCATATCTAACACACACTGTATAATTTTTTTGTTGTTTTTAATGATGCCTAAATACCTACAAGTCCATTGTGGATTGAGGCCTAGTGCATGGAAATACTACCATGATCTACTGCATTTTGGCTTTTTTGCCCTGTTCCATGTTTTATTTCAGGTTCTGCAGTTAGAATCCATCCCTTCTCAAAGTTTAAAGCAAGAAATGCAAAGTGCTTTGTTATCCATGATATATGAAAAAACAACAGGTGGGGAAATGTGAAGAAATTTTATTCACATTATCTTTATGATGCAAATGATTCTTTTGACAAACCCTTTTCATTTTATGCAAAATTAAAAATGCATAGCTGGTGAAACCCGTAGACTTTTCAGGAGAAAAAAAATCCACTGAGTAATAATGTTTTGTATATCCAGGCTTGTTTGTGCAGTTCTAGACAAACGGTGAAAAAAAAAAACCTTTATAAAAATTCTTTGACCCTGCTTTTTGCCATCTGAGTGGTCATGGCTGATTGGAAAATCAATGAAGTGCTGTGAGAATTGCACCTCACTGTTGCAGAAAAGCCACACAAAAATCCAACTTTTCACATGAGACGAAGATTGCCTTTGGTTCATTTACTCTCTTAAGACACATTAAAATCAAATCTATCACCCCATTTGGCCATCTGTCAATTCTCACTACACAGTAAACGAGTAGACTTTGTTCCTTGATCACCAGAATTGGAGGATGTTTTGTTGTTGTAATAAATAGTTTTAGGCCTCAGAGACAGAAATAAATCAATGCAATTTATAAAGTTGGGGTGAAAATGTTAGATGCAGTTTTCTAAACTGCAGAGAATTATGTATGGATGAGTTGCAATAAATAAAGCACAGCTTCAGCAGCTTGCAAAAATAAATAAGGAAGATGAAAGAAATTAATGTGTAGCCCTTTATTTTGGAACCTTTTAAAACATGGAATAAATACAAAACTAAATTGCACATCAAAGGTGCAACTATCTACACATTTAATTTTATATGTTCAAACAATAAATAAGAGAGCTCATTTCTTTCTCTTAACCAAAACTTTCCAAGTACAAACGCACTGATGATGACCAAAAGCACATTTTCTAGTGCTTCCTCAGTAATTGTTCTGATATTTATCACCAGGAGAATTTTTCTCCAGAACACTATATGAAGTTCACTGGAAATTTAGCTTTTGAAGAGTAGTTTATGTTGAACTGAAGAAGGGATGCTTTTAGAAAAAAAGCATTTGTAGCAGGATGGGGCTCCAAGCATCCAGGTGCTCCAGCTGTTAAAAGCCTGGTCTTGAGCTCCTGACAGCATAGAGTCTCATGCCACACTGCTTGTATGTGCTCTCTTTTTTGTTGGGTGGTAACAGTTTTGGAGAGACTCATGTAATGAGAAACCCACACTCAGCTTGATTTACTTGCAGCCATTCAAAGAGATGTGAGACCTGCAAAACAGAACTGTCTTATAGGTAATTAGCTCCAAAGGAAAATGTATGAAAACACAGAGACTAAACATCTGGCAACAGCTATTAGCCAAGCCATCAATTCCATATCCCAGCAGACTGCATTAGTATAACAAAGTTATTTTCAGGAGAATAAACCATCAGTTCCCAAATTGTGGTCTGTAGACACAAATGGTCTTCAGTGGTTTGCAGAACAATACCGCCTTTGTATAGCTTTTGAACTAAAAGTATGATGGCAAGCATGCATGGTTCAAAGAGTTTGAGAACAGCTGAAATAAATCATCAAAGCCACAGTTTCAGAACTAACTGCTGCAATAGCACATGCAGATTTTTTTTGGGGGGGTAAAATTAGTGAATTTTCAAAACACCTATTTAAAAATACAACTAATTAGTAATACATGTGAATAAGCGCTTCCATTTAATTACTTCTTTTTCTTTTCACACAAATGCAGGTTTAGGAATTGTATTGAATGGAGGTATAAATTAAGCTCTCAGTTTTGCAAATATGACTGAGTGAACTAATTTCAACAGTATAGATTTTTGAATGTTGCTAACTATTCAGAAATTACTGAATCCAGTGGCTTCTTGTGCTATAAGCTAATCATTTTATATTGCATACACTTTGCTTTTAAGGTGATACAGGTGCATGTACTGACTCAAGGTACTTTCTGCAGGAGCCACTGTGATTGAAATGTAGAATAGAGGTATACTATTTCCAGCTTTAGAACTAAATAAAATGCGTGTTAAAATCTACCTGAAATAGCCTGAACTCAGCATACGCTAGTCTTCAAAGCATTTACCCCATCTTGGAAAGATTTTGCAGATGATACCAATTTCCAAAGGGTTGTGACTAGCCTGCTACCCACTTGAAAGCTAGCAAGTTAAAAGCAACCTGTGACTTTAGTGTAAGTCTATACTCCCGGTTAATCCACACTGAGTGTGATTTTCAGTCCGTGCCCATTTTATACACACAGAAAAACTCCCATAGGTGTTTAGAGTTGTTTTAAACATGCTTTTATTCTCACATGGCTGAACTTCACTGCAATTCTGATTGGGATGATCTTCACAGTATAAAAATGCTCATGTGCTAGAAGTCTCCCAAAGGTTTTCCATGTTTCACACGATAGGGGAACAGTTGTCTTACAGGTGGTGAATTTGACTGATTAGAAAACCTAGAACATCTCTGTGTAAGGAACTCATGTCCCCAGGTATACATGAGTAAATGCCAAAATGAGTGCACAGTAATGCAAATAGGACTTCTTTTGCAGAGACAATCTTGCTTAGAAAAGGTGCTGCTTACTTGGGCTAGCCAGGTGGTCTGGACCTACCTTTGAATGTAAGACTTAAAAATGAAAGGCAGCACTAGCCTTTGGTGAAAACCATTTTTGAACATCTTTATACCACCCTACTATTCAGTACACCTGCATGTGACAGAAAAGAGACTTTGTAATGGAGAAGCAGGAATGTGACATCAAAGCTAAAAAGCAATAGAACATAGCTTGTTTGGGAATGATGAACTTTGCGCTGTGTTTGCTAGCTTGCCATCATATTATTTAAAGTGTTGCCTTTATTCTTTGGAGATATAATGTTTTCCTTTAAAATTTTTTTTGACCAACATTCTTCAAGGAACAGCTTTTGTTCAGAGTGCTCACAGCCTTTTATTGACAAGAGTTCTGTCAAAAGCAAGACCAATGAAAAACATAATAAAGCACTGACTTTATCTTATAAAACTAACAGCTATTTTTCTTCTCGCACTTGGGCTCAGATTTTTAACATGACCACTCTTCCCATTAGTCTAGCACAGAGGTAGCTATTTTTTTATTGCTGCTCTCTCAGCTAGAATAGGGCAGGGCAGAAGCTGTGACCTTATCACTGAACCTGCTTTTGCTGTCTATCCAGACTTGGTAAAGCTTTCATTCTTTGGAGATTTTTGTCTTTATTTTGGGGGGCAACAAGGAGAGCTGGGAGTAGTAGAAAGGCATTACTCCACATAGGACTCCCCTCCATTTTCTTATAGAACTGTTTTTTTGTTTGCAATGAAGCTCCATTACAACACTAGAATGGTTGGGAGTCACAGTCCCTGCTTGTCCCCAACATTCCCCACAAGTCTCTATTTTGTTGCTGATTTCTATTTCTGTTGGTCCTATTTTCTACTCAGAGTCTCAAAATCATTGTTTCACCAGCCAAGAGAGTCACTTTTGTGACACGATTTGGCTCCCTGGGAGAAAGCAATGAGTTGCTCATGAGAACTTATTTTTAATGGTGTTAATATTACAAAAGGACTGGACATTACATTTGTCACTGCCATCCCCTGATGGTACTCCAGGAAAACAAGTAAACGAGCAGGAAATCAAAGGGGTCTAAGTAATCCAGAAAGGTACAGAGAGATCCTCTCTATTTGTTTAGTTGAAAACAAAGGGATGTTTTTGCAGGCAGCAATTAAAAACATACACTGAAAGCTTGATGCAGCAGCCAGCAATACGTGCAATAAGAAACACTCTGTTTTGTATTTCATTCTGGGCAACTCCACTAATTTCAGTAGTTGAATTAAGTTATCCCTGTGACTGCAACCACACACACGTGAAGGAGCACATTCCACTGTGATAGCTACCAAGATTACAGTATTCAAAACATCAGGAAGACTAAATAGATTTATGGCTTACATTAGCTATCCCGTGTATATGAGCATTAGATAACCTGTGTGTATAATCACTAGGCAAGCTGTGTATGAGCATAAGGACACAGAGCGCAGCTAACAGAGGCAGCGAACAGATGGAGCAGTTTGCACAGAAGTTCACGCAGAAGGGTGCAAGAAGGCATCTTCATTTCCAGTCCTAGTAGTGTATGCTTTCTCATATAAGGTCATGACACGCTGCAGGGCACATTCACCAGTAGCCACTGGAATTGCTGCATCAGCTGTGTCAGAGGCTGGGACCCAGATAGACCCTCTGACAGCAGATGCAGCTCTACAGGTCTCAAGCTGCAGGGAGTATTTGGGGCCTCTCCACGAGGTCTGGGCTGGCAGTCAGCTCTCCTGCAGGAGCTGGGCTGCTGTTAACAAGTTGTGTCGTCAGGTAAGGGAGTTATGGGAGGAGATCAGTAGGCTGCTTAGCATCCGAGATGATGAGCAGAAGATAGACAGGGTATTCTCAGAGACCATGCAGCTCCAGGAGTCCCAAACCCCCACAGCAGTGGAGTTGCCGGAGGGCTCTGTGCCATGTGAGACAGTACATCGTAACACTGTAGAAGAAGGCTGGAAACTGGTCACTTCTTGTAGGAGGAGAAAGACTCCTACTCCTCCTGAAGACTTGCAATTGAGAAACAGGTTTAGTGCCCTCCAGGCTGAGGAGGAGCTGGGCATGGCTGCAAGGAAAGCAACTGGGCCGGCAGACCCTGTGCCATGTGGGAACACTGGGAAGAAGCGGTGAGTGATTGCTGTAGGGGACTCCCTGCTGCAGGGGACAGAGGCACCTATCTGTCAACCTGACCTCTTGTCTAGAGAGGTTTGTTGCCTGCCAGGGGCTCAAATACGAGATGTCATGGAAAGACTGCCAAGGCTTGTTCATGTGTCAGATTATTACCCTCTGCTGTTCTTCCATGTGGGCACTAATGATACCAAGGACAAGTTGGAAACCATCAAACAGAACTTCAGAGCTCTGGGGATGGTGGTCAAGGGTCTGGGAGCCCAGGTCATTTTCTCCTCAATCCTGCCAGTGAGGGGGATGGATGAGAGGAGGAGTAGACAGATTTTCCAAGTTAACAACTGGCTGCGCCACTGGTGTTGGCAACAGGGCTCAACAGGGCGCAACATGGTGCAGTTTCTACAACCATGGGACACTATTTGAAGATCAACAACTGAAGAGGAGAGATGGGATCCACCTCACGAGGCGGGGCACACGTGTCCTTGCCAACAGGTTGGCCAGCCTGGTAAGGAGGGCTTTAAACTAGGAAAGATRGGGGAAGGGGAGAGTTATAGTGCTAGGGTAGTCAGCAAAATGTGGCTCAAGTTGGGATGCCTCCAGCGGGTGAATGCAGACAGGGAAGTGTGCACAGGACATTATGGAGGATCCTCTTGCACCCCTCCTGGCAAACCTGCATGCTCGATCACCTCTCTGAAATGCCTGTACACCAACGCACGCAGCATGGGGAA
>NW_020451271.1:732919-794753 GCF_003343035.1 Apteryx rowi
CAATGTGCTCTAGGTGACCCTGGGTGAGCAGGGGGGCTGGACTTAGGAGCTCTCCAGAGGTCCCTTCCAACCTCAACCATTCTGCGATTCTGTGACTTATAAAATGGATCTTCATGAGCAAACAACTGATTTTCTTGAAGGAAGACAGACATTCAGAACAAGGCAAGAGGGTTCCGTAGAAGCAGAACAGCAAAGCATTGATGATTTGTGCCAACACCATGTAACTTGAACACATACATCCATTTATGAATGTTTAAATAAGAGACTTGCCCTCATTTGCAGAGGTTTCACCAATGACGCTCATTGATCCAAAAAGATTACTGGAAGCCAGACAGATACTGTATAAACTCTTAGGCCTATATAAGCTCACTTATACAACCTTTTTGACCACTGATCTGTATACAGGGAATTTATACAGTACTATTTTAAGTGATTCTTCAAGCTTATGAGAATGGTGATTGTGAGAGGAAGTGAAGGGAACATGCTTTTGTTTTTTGTTTTTTTTTTTAATCAGCATATATAACTTCTTTTCCTTGCCTATGTTATGAACAGGACAGTAAGAACACACAAGCCCATTGCAATGTTCGTAAGGACAACAGCCAGGATAAACATAACAGCTACCTTGTGCTGTTAGTGTGCTGTTAGTTCCACTTGCTCATATTTCCTTAGTAATCTTTGCAACAGATGCATTTTTTGTTTTCTTTTTACATATTTAGAGAGAGAAAGTAATGCTAAGGGGCCATTTTTATCAGTGACAGCAAACTCCACATGAAATGGGTGGATCCCAGCTGAATAGTAACACTTCATTAGATTTATTTTTCTCTTCTGTGTGTCATCGATGTGCTATTTCAGACTTATGTTTCTCTGCCATTCGCTCGGTTGGTGTCAAAATCTCCATGAATTAGCTATATCTGTGGATGCATATAGTACAGTTAGAAAATGCTTGATGTTATATTTTGGGTTCAATAACACAGTGGGAGATTTCTCCATTGAAATTTGTTTTAAAAAGGAGTTGCTTTAACTTGGGCAGAAAATTTCCTTGAGCTGAATGGATAAGGTTAATCCCTGAGTTACCAACAGGACAACAGACAGTTGCAGAGGGATCATTTGGAGTAACTGTGTCACAGAATAATATCAAGCGGGACCAGTACATGGGTCAGCAGTTTCCCATAACACTTCTCTGATAACAAAGATGATGGCTTGGTGCGTTGTCAGTAAAGCAAAGATGGGCTTCATCTAGAACCCAACCTTTAAAATCAGCACTGAATTCTGAGCTATTATTCCCAGTGGAATCTGACAACCAAAACCCATCTTATTTTGACCTAATTTCTTTTTAAAGAAACCTAAAAATAATATGAAATAGTAACACTAAATATTAGATATAATGATGGCAATATAATTAGTTGATTGTTTCATGTTGAAGTCACTAACGCAGGACATGTTAAACTGACATCAGGAAAAAAAGGAAACATCCATTATATATTCTTTCTTTAAAGTCAGAGTCATATGATTGAGAGGGAAAGCAAAAAAAGGAGGTGTGCTGACTACTAAAAGCAGTTTGGTGTTGCAATAATGTGTCATTACACATGATAAAGTTTAGAGCATTATGAGAGAACCTTACAGGAAAAGGTGTCATAAAATTACAATTTTCGATTTGACACGACCCCTTGTTAACTATTGAGTGTGTAATACAAGGATGGCTTTCCAGAAGAAATACTTTTTCCTAGTTCATCCAAAAGTTTGGGTTGGCTGTTGGGATTACCAGGTGGTTGGAGTGACAAACACAAAGAACCGAAATGCTCATAATAGTCATTTCTGGGGTTTATGCAGTCATTTCACATCTTTATGCCTTGGTTTTCCTCCAAATGTTATGGAGTAATATGGTCACATTTCCCTTTTCCCAAGCATATTAAACCAGTTCTTACAGTTTTTGAGCACTGTTGCCCAAACTATCACAGACTAAAATCCTTTGCAACTTTCCTTTCAAGGAGCAAATTCAAAACAAGATGTATTAAATGGCTGAACATCTAGGTAGCCTGTTAAATTGACACTTAGCAGCTCTGAGTACTAATACAGTAAGAGGACAACAGAATTTTTGAGAAAGGTATCGTTGAGCCCTAGGTCTTGCAAATCTATGCTATGTCACTTTCAGAACCAAAAAACAAATGTGAAAAAACTCTAACACACTTGGAAATTATGTCACAAACATAATGTGAACATGGACTCTGTCGAATTGTCTAAATGACAACTTTTAACTGAACATGTAACCAGTTATAATGTCTGACTCTTAATGTATTTTGAGAACATGTATAACATTGTTAGCACTTCCCTAGAGTATAATACTATTTTTCAGTATTACCAGAGCTGGACTAACACCTATATCTATGTCCAAAGAAAAATTGTTCATGAAAAAGCCTTTTTTACAGAAAATCAAAAATGTACAAAATTTAACTTTTTGAAAATTCAATTTTTTGGAGCTATATTAGTTTTCCAGTTATTTGATCAATAAATAAAAGCTGGTGAGGAGAAAGCATCCTCTAACCATTGCAACATATTTTTTAAATTAACAATAGGATTAACAGTGGGACATAGGTCTTTTATAGTGATGTGAGAAGGAAGAATCTTGAACTTCTGAAGAAACTTTAATTTTTTTTCAACCACTTTCCTGTAACTCTGTTGGCTTGTATGGATGGGACTTTGTAACTGCTTTTACTTTTATTATTGCATCTGGCATTCTATCCTTTTGTAGGACTACATGAAAAGTCTGCCTGGAATTTCCTAGATGGCTCAATTACAGGCACATGTTAATGTCATGGGAGACATGAACTCACTCTCTCAGGTGATGTGTAGTCTCATTTGAAATAGGTTATATGTAGCTGAAATTCCAACACTTAAAGAAACACCCATACTTTTGTTTTAAACTGGTTACAACAGTGTTACCGTGTGTATAGGAACCGTGTCTGTAGCACAGGCATGTTCATAAACTGCTACAAGAAAGGAGATGTTGGCTTGCTTTTAACTGTCAAAGTTAAAAAAAACAACAACACAGGAATCTGGCAGGAGGTTGTTTGTCTTCCTATATTATTGTTGTAAGCGTATTGACAGCTCTTAAAAATAAAAATGCACTGAAAAATCATTTGCAGGACTGTCAGCTTAAAAAAAATCTATTTGGGAATGTGGAAACATTTGCATTTTCACCTGATCCAGTATTAATGCAGCTTCTGAGATGCCGCTGAGTTAATCTCTCTGGCTGTACAAGCTGGGCTATACCTCCAATAAGGCACTGGCAGTCAGAACTGAGGAAAGACAGCAATAACCCTCAGAGAGCACAGTCTTTCCTGAGGAGACAGGGATAAGAAATACACAAGTTACAATTTCCTTGTAGGAAAAAACTTACATATTTTGGCAAAATAGATCTTTCTCCATGGTAAACATTTATCTTGTGGAAAGTGCATTTTCCATAGAGCATTTTCAAGGAGAATTCCCAGCCAGCTTCCCCTGGATGAAAGTGTCATATGGTTACCCAATATGTGTAAGGCCCAAGACCTACTTAAGGGGGAACCATGGTAATAACCTGGGTAAGGGACAATCAAGTTGCAAATAAGATCCCAGCAAAGCAGTATTTGTGTGTCAGGCAGCCACTGTCTACAGCATACTGCACTTCCATGCAGTTACATTGCTTTTCATTTCAAGAGCAAACGTGAGATCTTCATTTCCAACGTGAGATAAGATGATGAGAAAAGGAAGAGCCAGATGTTCTTAGCAGCTATATAGGACTGGAAAAAAATTATCATCATTATCAGCAGCAGCAGACAATAGTAGGGGCCCTGTCAGTGACACCACAGGGTCATTACTGCTTTTCAGCCAGGCAGCCTTAAGGGAGTGGCAGCCCTCTTCCCGCTCACAGATTAGCTAGGTTGAAGTAGCAGCTTTCACTCCTCCCTTCTGCTACTTGGCAAGTTGGCATTACTGCTGATGAAAAATGAATCAGGTCCTGCGGATGAGATGTGAATTGACTGTGCTGCACGCTTGTTAGTGTTTGTGCTTTGCTGCTTGGATACTTTATTGATGAAGTGAAGTACTGCATACTATTAAATTATCATTTCATGCTACTTATGATAATAGGCAGAAGAGCATGGCAGATTATTATTACTTTCATTTATAACTGATTAACGTGTATTGTTGATAGTGAGCGTTCCTTTCTTAAGGAGGGTGGAGAGGTATGAAAGAGTTTGTTATGTGCCTTTATAGATTTACAGTCTGCAAAGAGAAGAAAAGGGAGGAAAACAGAAAAAAGACCATTGAGCAAAAGGATAGGAGTAGCTGTGTTATACAAGCTGAGATAATGTTGTAATAAACTGTTTTATGTCTCTGTGCATATGGTACTGAGCAGAATGCACTGAATCCCCTTAACAGTTATGTCTTTATGTGCAGTCCCCCTACAGTTCATAATCTATTGTACCTGCTCTTCAAGACACCTGGCTATTGAGTGCATTACTAAATAGCACAATGTGTAGCCATTTAATGAGGCTACGTAATTCTATTATCTCTTCATACTATTTATTCACCACCTGCATATTTTCCACTTCCGCTACAGGTAAGGTTAACAAAATTAATTCTGTCACTGGAGTTTGATAATCCTGTTATCTGTGCCTGTGACATGCATGTGATGGAGATTCTCAGATCCCCGTCTTGTAGTTTATGTATGTCATACTGTGCTTTAAACACTCAGAAGACAGCAAAAGAATGATTACAGAAATATTATAGAATAGCCACAAAATGACATTTTGCTTGCCATAGCACCGATTTGCACTAACAGCAAATGGAGTTTATCTCCTCTTGACCACATGTGAAACTGTGACCTGAATTCTCAGGCCCTTTGAGCAGAAGATAAAGCCTGTTGTGACATGATAGAAAAGAAAGTGAAAAGCAGCAAAGACAGACCAAGTGATTTGCGTAGGTGCTACAACAATACTGTAATCTGCACTGAATGTACACACTGTGCTTTGAGACTAGTAAATTAGATCCAGAAAAGCACATAAATGCTTTTTAGCTGCTTTTCACACTTTTTGAACCCTCCAGATGCCATTCTGCCCTTCTTCATCTATCTGTCCTTCCAGAGTATTCCATGAAACTCCATGTTAATAATTGAGCTAATTTTTTTCCATTCTGTGTTGAAATGACTGTAGCAGCCATGTTTAACAGATGTCATATGAAGAGTGTAAAACATGTCAGTACGCAAAAACTGCCACAAACAGTGTTATCATAATATACACACAGACCACAGATGACAAAAGAGGGAGATTGAAGGTCTGCTGAGGATAAAAATGAGAGTGGCAATTTGATCGTGTCTCTAGAGTTGGTATGGAGATCTCTGCTATCTACCAAAGTGTCACTCAAGGTGACAAAATCTGGTACACCTGGGCAAGAAAGAAAAAAAACAAAGATAAAGATACTAAATATTTGTTGCTGGTGTTTTTATGTTTTTTCATGGCCTTTCATGGCCTATGTTTTTTCATGGCCTTTTTGCCATCGGATTTCTATAGGTGTTACAAAACATTAGTGATTCCTGCAACTGTATACTGTGAATGAATAGAAAAATAATAAATAATAGGTAATTCCCCAAAACATCAGAGAAAAATCGTGTGTAAAAACCTGTTGCTTGGTCTGCTGCTGTTCAGACTGCTGCTGCTGATCTGCCTTACTAGCCTTAGCATTACTACAACTTAAACAAATTGTCACACAGATATGGTACAGTTCCTTTTCTCCTTTCCTGCATGGACTGAGTTTGGGTGCCAACAAAATGCCATATGTTGTCTTAAGATTTGCTTAGGCTGTTGCTGAGTAGGCTACAACACTGATATCCCTTGACCTCTGCCATACACTTTTACAAGCACAGATTCTCTTCCTAGAGTCTATTAAAAGATGCGGCACCCAGCTGCCTCAGGCCCATGGAGCAGTGCTAATAGCCCAGAGGGCTCACAGGTCTAAAAACATCGCTCACATCATCAGGCTTATTGGCAATTCAGTCTAGTTACACTCCATTTCTCAAGGATAGCTAAAACTCATAGACATAGAGGCTTTAAAAGTGTCATTGAAAGGTATCCCTCATCTTTAAGTAACTGAAAAATTACCTTGATCCAGAAAAAACACTCCCACCTCCGCCCAAACCAACCAACAAGAATCCTTGTTTCTCCTCTGAATCTCAGTGTATCTTTCTTTCTTGATTCTACAATTTCCCTTTCATCTGACTGATCTTGAAATTAAAAAGAGCCATTCTACTTCAAAAGCATGTTTCTCTGTTTCTCTCTCCTCTATCTGTCTGCCCTTGTATGCAATAGTACAAGTCCACCATGAAAAGATTCATTTAATCAACATATAGACATATGAACATCAGCAGAGCCTTAACATGTGCAGTCTGGAGCCTGTTCAGTTATTCAAGAATATGAGCCACACTTTAATGAGTTAGGCTAAACACTACACATAATTTTAGGCATACGAGTAATCTCATTGGCTTTCCTGAGTTATTAAAGAATTTAAATTTAGGAACCAATTTAAGTTCATTTCTGAATCTTGGTCTTTTTCTGTTCTCAGGTGCTATTCATCCAGTCATAACTCTCCTTAGGAAAATAAAGTAGCCACTGTGAAGAATTAAAGAAGAGTCTTGTCTAGTCCTTGGCTAGAAAGATGATGGTTTAAAGGAGGGAAAAAGGAGGGAACTTCTAGATTGAGTCAGAATAGGAGGACCCTCTGTGAAAAAGTATTTCTCACCATGGTAACTTTCAGAAAATTTCACTAAAAGAAGCGCACGTAGGTTTCCTTTAAACAAAAGAGACACTTATCATGTCTTTCTTGTTCAAATTAAGTGAAAATCTGAGCTATGCACAGCATAAATGAGGGAAGCATATGGCCCTTGCTTAGTAATTTAAAGGGTAATTTGGTTAAGAAATTGAAAGTGGTTCAGACCAGAGTACTATTATGTAATATCAATGCAAAGCAGAACCCTCCTCAGATAATCAGGCCTTTTTTTCTGAGGCATTTTTTTTTTACTTCATCAGTCATTTTCCTTATTTCTCACACTTCTTCAATGCTGTTTTAAAAGATATTCAACTTTTCAACATAAGAATTACTACTTTATTTAAAAAACAGATGAGACCTTTGTGATTAGCCTATATGAAGGAAAGATATGGAGGCTTTTTTTGTTAAGTTTCAATCAAAAGATAATTAAAGCAAGCAAGAAATAGTTTTCTTATTCTATATATATATATATATTATTTTTTTGAGGTTTACAATTTTGTATCTACCCACAAGGGAACTGACTCACAGTATGGGATTTTTGCTTGTGAAAAACTAGATAGAGCCACTCCAGAAGAGTCAGTAACAGTGCACTAGGAGATCTTTAAAACTCTTGAGCAAAATGGGCAGAGCAAGGACTTTTCTATAATAAATGAAGAATTGTGCAGATCAGTTCTATTCTGGACCTACTCCCTCTGAAGTTTTAACCAGAAATATCTACCCTTGACTTCTCAATAAAAATTTAGTCAAAGCTGATATGTATCCATGTATTTTCTGTTGAGCAAGTGTTCGACTTAACACTTTGAATTACTCCAGAGATAATCATAGTGCTTCCAGTAAGATATTGCCTTCTTACTTATGTGAGTGTAATTTTTCCCTTTTTTTTTTTACTTCAATGGGGTTATACTTGACTCATGACCAGAATAAGCAAAAGGAAATTGATGCCAATTGGCAGGTGATATCCCAGGTGTTGTATACTTAATGATACAGACCTAGTTCAACAGTCTTTACACGCATAAATGGAAGCACATAAGCAGTTCCAAGAAAATCATCTATTTAGTTGTTTAATAGAGCCAGGTATATCTCCTAAAAGTTTTTTGTACCTTGTTGGATAATCCATGATTTAATAAATTACTTAAGTAATTTAAGCATGCTTAAATACCTCTCTGTTGGTCAAACTGTATAAACATGTGCAAATATACTTAAATTCTGCTCACATTAGTGATTTATTGAATTTGGGCCCCAAAAATCCAGATTTATGCAAGGTTTTTTGACCTAAGGACACATCTGTCCTGGTCTTTCAGCACAGAAAACTGAAGTTCAGTCTATGCCTTATTGATGTCAGTAGACACTTCTAGGGAAATCAGTGCTGTTATACCAGCGTTACACCATCATTAAGTCAGAATCATCCCAAAAAGCTTTCTGAATTGGGTTTATGTGTATGCACATGAACATGCTGAGGTGCAAACATCTACAGTAGGAACCCAAATGATGTCCTTAATGGAATTTACTCTCAGGAAATAAGAAGAATATTATTGAAGAGAGCACAGTCAGTTGACATATACAAATATATGGCAAGTTCCCTTTCATTTTTTAAAGACAAAAAAGAGTCATTTTTTTTCACTTGAGAATTAAAATCTTCTTGAGTTTTTCTCATGGGAAAATTGTAAACTAGTTAAGAGTTAAAAGGTATGGATCGTAACCTTTCAAACTTTCCCCAAAGCTGCACCACTACTGATAGGGTGACATGAAAAGCCATTTCCCTTATAATGAGATACCAAGCAGATCTGTCTTCTTTTAAAACCTGGCATTTAAAAATACATTTACTTCTATTATGTACTGGCCTAACCTGCACAGGCTATTGCTTGTGACATATTACCAAAGCAGATGTTTTAGACAACCTGCTGGCATAACTGCAAAGAATGAACAATGTTTTTTGGTTTTGTTTTTTTTTTTTAATTTTGACAAACTATTGCAAAAGTTTCTTTTCCAGTATTTTAACACAGGTTTATCCCTGGATTTACTCTATGTAAATTGCCTATTATTTTTCTCCTACTGTGCAACTGAGTAGTGTAATGTGAATAAAAGGGGAAAAAATGGACACCCTGATGACTTTTTTCCACAGGACATCTGCTCACCTTACCCAGATCTTTTGCAGCCAATTTGTCTAAGCCCATATGGATGAGATCAGATTGAAGGGGGGGAGGGGGAGGATGTGGAGGAAAAAACAGGGGTGGAAGGGAAAAATAAAGGAAAAGATAAGAAAGAGATGAGCTTGAGAACTACATTTTAAAGAAAGAAAACCCCAAAAGGAAAAGGTTAGTTAAAAATGTAAGAAACAGGAAAGTTATAATTTTATTATTTTTAGTTATTGCATATCAGTTCCAAGTTAAAACTTCATGTTGTTACTGAATAACAAGCTACTTTGTTCAGAGTAGCTGTTGCAGTCTTTCTACTGTCATGACCTTTCCCATAGCTTAATAATAGGATCTCAAACTGAATCTGTTTAATATTTCATTAAAATGCTTAAAATATAAATACAGAGCATTATGTTACAGAATATATTTGTACATTTCTACCAAGAGATGGTATATTTCTGTATTCATGAAGGAATGACCTTCAGGATTCAGAAGAAGGTCTTCCCTGTTTTATACCATCCTATTCCATTTTATTAGTTTTTTTATGCTGTATGGAAATATGAAACTCATCTCATCATCTCTAACAAATGTATGATCAATCAGGGAGATGCAAAATCATCTAATGTTTATATTAGGTTGCTGGCACAAGCAATCACCTCTAATGACTTAGTAATGCCACAGTAAGCTGTGCATATGCTCAAGTATTTTCATTTGTGTTTCTGATATTTATCTTTACATGGCTATGGACCCAATCCTTCAAATAGTTATGCATATCTTTAAACTGAAACACCTTTGGCTTCAATAGTCTAGTTGCAAACTTAAAGCTAAGCATGTGCATCACTGTTTGTAGAAACAGGACATACCATTTGCCTTTGTTTAAACTATATAATAGATTTAATAGCTGTGTATAAGAATGGAAAACAATCAAGCAATATTTTATCAGAAAACGAGAGAGTTACCAGGCAGGAGCAATGAATGGATCAACACGTAGGTCTCGGATTCCCAATGAAATCAGGATCAGTTTGCTGTTAGGGCATAAATAATGTCAAATGATTTGACATGCTTTTGCCTGTCATTAAATAGTGCATAAATGTGTTACATCACCTTTCAGTTGCTTTGAGTTGAAACTGGACCAGCAGTTACCAGCAGTCAGCTTCTGCACAGCACTGCAGTAGTATCTGTCTAATATTTGGCTATCTAATAAAGATACTCTTGCTACTGCCACCATTACCATTTTTCCAGACAAAAATACATGGATTGAGTGACCGGACATTACAATTTAATATTGAATACTCTGTATAATTAAATGACATCTGCTGGAAGATTTCCCGTAAGCAAGTGTGATGGTGGCCTGGCCTAACAAACAAGATGAGTAGAGAGGACTGTTTGCAGTTACATAACTTGCTGAGCAGATTTTCTTATTCATCTTAAATTACTTTAAAAGAAAAGCAGAAAAATGGACAAAGTAAGGAGCTTCAGACTTCTCACCCTTGTACATATTTTAACCCTTTTTTCAGCCATTTCCTTCAATTTGGTTTTGTAGTTACTAAAATCAGCAGAAATTGATAGCAGAGTGAAATGTCTCTGATGCAGTTCTGCTCCTGTACAACGATGACCAAAGACTGGAATCTTTTGCCAGAGGAGAAATTCCATTTCATTTTTTGTTTTCATGGTAGCCAACTTCTTTTGGCCAATACCCTCTTTTTACTGTATGTTCAGGGATATGATAACACCTTTTTTCAGGCCAGCTCAGGCCATGGTTCCACAGACTTTTTCCTCCAGCTGGAGCAACGGCTTAAGCTATTTCTTGTCCTTCTGCCTCAATCTCTGCACTGCCCCTTCCCTTACAGGAGTATAGGTAGGAGGCCATGTGGTGAACCAATCAAGAAAGTGAAACATGTTAAAAATACTCTGTTATTTTTCACACATATCAGTTCTCTGGTCTGGTTCACTACACAGCCCCACAAATAGTTTTTCTGACACAACGGAGGAGGCATGTGGGGGCAGAAATGAGCAGCTGAAAGTGGGGAGGGAACTGGGATCTGCTAAGCTCGTGCGGCTGCTGGCAGAAATGACCCCGGAAAAAGGCTTTCTTCTCTGGCTGTTTCTATCTCCACCACTGTTGTCCTATTCAAAGCAGCRCCCAGAAGAAGCCCCTCTTCACAGAGCACATGAATTCCTGAGCAGCATTGCATTTGCCTCTGTTCTAGGGTAAAAGCATTTGCCTAGCTATCTTTTAGAGCTTTCTGAAAAAGGGCTGTGAAGAAACCTACTAAACTAACCTACATGAAAATACTGCAGAGAATCAGATGGCAATTACAATTATGTCAGGGTTGGCTTTGATTAATTGTTTAGCTTACTATCATTTTTGCAAAATAGATGAAGAGTGGAAAAAAGGCAAAGTTTTCTTATCTAGCTTCCATAAATGTGCATAATACAAATACTGCAAACATAGTTTTAGATGACTTATATTCAATACATGTGGCTGACTGAAATAACAAGCTGTTCTTTTTTTTTTAATAACAAAAAAGTTCCCTGAACCAGAATGTTATACACACTATACATGATCCAATGAGCAAATAGGGAATACAGTCTCAACAGTGAGATGCCTGCTAGTAAAACAAGCAGACAGGAGGATATCATAAGTAACCAGTTTAGCTGCACGGGAAACTTTAGGCTAAACAGTGTTTTGGGTAACTGTAACAACTGAGGGGATTGTAACAGCTGTGTTCAGACCAAATACCTTTGCTTTATCATGTGATAAATTCACAGAGAGTGTTTAAGTAATAAGTACTACATCTTATGCTGGCTTTGACTCCCTTTCACGTATTCACACCAACTCTATTAAAAGAGAATTTAGGGAAAACTTACGCAAGACAATAAAAAAAGGTGTCAGTTAAGAACTCTCTCCTACACAAGGACTAGAATTTTACCTTTCCTGAACAAAATAAAATATTATTTCATTATTTGGGGGATTTCTGGTTTCTTCCACAAAGAATAATTTCTGAGTGTTACAAACCTAATAATGATGTGTTGTATTCATGTTTTTAAAAAGAGGGTGGTAGAGGATACAATATACTTATATAGTACAAATAGATTAAGTGAAAGAGAAACAAAACTCCTCCAGACATCCTATGCAAAGTAAGTACAGGACTGGTGTGTTCTACAGGTCTTTTGAACAGAGAAATCATTTCACTGGATAAATAGGCATGACGGTAGGAAACAGAAACACTCCCCCCACCCACCCATTTTATAGCATAAAAGAACCCTAAGGTAAACAACTTTGAATGAAATTTTACTTTCATAGATCTTCAGCACTGAATAATTATACATTGTAGAAATACAGATGGAAGATAGGGGTAAAAAGTTTGCCCCACTGATGACAGTGGGAGCTTTCCTATTAGCTTCAAAGGACTCAAGACTTGAGTAGACATTTAAGCAACATTTTAAAAACTCGGTTTCATCTCCCACACACACCTCCACTCCTTGATGGAAGACATGCTTTTGAAGAACATCACCTTCCACTTTCTTCTTTCATCCTGCCAATGTCAGTTATGTCTGCTCTACAAAACCAACCCCCACCTCCAATCCTCACTTTTGCAGTCAAAACCAATTGTTCAAACCAATATTTTCTGCAATTGATTTAAACCTGTTAAAATCAAAATACTTTGTCCCAGATTCACTCCATAGGTCACTAGTCTAGCTTTTTCACCTGTTAAGGTGAACCCACTGAGGCAGCTCCTGGAAGAAGTAAGAATGGTTTGAACACAGTAACTGAGAAGGCTATCTATTGACTTCTATCAAGCATTCACCTCATCAACCAGCACGAGGAGAGAATTTAACTGGTCTGCATAAGGTTGTTTTGGGAAGTATCTGCCCATTCTGTGCAGGAAGAAATTGTAGCTCATTGGGGTGTTAGAGAATAACCTATTGCTCTGATGAGAAAACATCTGCTACTATTGGATACCAAGGGAGCGTAAGCAGAACAAACAGAATTATTGGTGAAATAGAACCAACTGAAATATTCTGAAGTTCAGTAAAAATGTGTACATAAATAAAACAGGCAATTTTGGGGTGGGATGGGGAGGAGTGGCAGTGGGGCTTTACATTCTGAGTATTACTTGGGGGTTTAAATCAGCATTTTGCCATAAAATAACTTTTTCCTCTCATACTGTTTTACCAAATTATTTAAATTACAAACCCGCTGTCAAACGGATTTCTGAAACTGGCAACTAGACTTCCTGATTAGAAGACAGCATTCACCATCTCCATCCTAAGCTGTTGTCACTTCTTCTGTTTGCCATGGTTGGAATATTTTTTCATTAAATGATTTTTCATAACAGTAGAAACTATGACTGTGGTTAGAAGAATCTAGAAGCTAGATAGATAGGTAATACACATAGTTTTCCAACCTACCATTTGGTAAGCATATAAACAACCTGTACTGCTCAGAGAAAAATCTCTCTTGGTTTCTTCCCACCTACAGCTATAGCCTGGATATTAATACTAGCTGGAGAAAAGCTGCTGAATGTTCACATCTACTCCATCAGATCTGAACAGGCTAACAGACCTGAAAGCCGGACATCTCCTATCCCAAATCGGTAGCCAGAGGCTTTGTTTGCCTTGAACAGTACAGCAAACAGCAGACTGAAGGGCCCAATTGCAATGGTGGGTTACTTGACAAGACAAGCTCTCTTGGCCTTCTGTACATCTGTACCTGAGTACAGTGACTTTGGGGCCTCCTGAGCTGTTTTAGGTCTTCCATGGTTTTCCTGGGGAAAAAAGAGTCAGATTTTTTTAGAATTTGTCAAAACAGAAATAGGACAATAAAGTTTCCTCTTGTTTTCTACAGTCAGGAGAGCTGCCAAAAACAAGCTGACACAAGTACAGTGTTGTCTCCTTCCCCACATACATCTTGGATCATGAAGCATAGTAGCATTTAAACTTCAGAATGCACTTGAAGAGCATGCTTCATGGGGATATGAGCATATAAGTAGGATGACTTAATTTTAGTGCATATGCATGTGTATCTCTCCTCCCTTGTGAGCAGTTTTTCATTAAAGAAAATGATTAGGTTCTTATTATTTATACATTGTTTTCCATTGCTTAGGGAGATTCTGCAGTAATCTGTCTCACACTCGAGGATTTTAAAATAACTTTCTGTCCATTAAATAATTGGCTTACTGCAAGAAACAGAAAATGAAAGAAACTGTGTGTACTGGAGATCCTCTGCTGATTTTTCTGCTTTTTAAATTCAGACAAAAGTCCTTCCTGGCACCATCACTGTTTAAAAGCTTATGAAGGCTTTTGGCTAGAAAACAAACCCAAATCAACAACAACAACAAAAAAAAAGGAAAAGAAAAATTATACAGTATATTTTAAGTTAGTGGAGCTTCCCCAGGAAGCTTGTTCTAAATAGACTCCCTATAGAGGCAATAGCAGGGGTAAGAAGAATCTCAGTCCATCTCCCCATGCACAGTTGAGTTTACCTGATAGAYGACTCAATGAAAAGCTGAAGAAGGAAGCTTTCGACCAGTTACTTGGTATTAGCTCTACATATGATCATAAAGACACAGTTGTATTGCAAAGGCAAATGGCAGAACCCAGAACAAAACATCTGTTCTGTTCTGAATTCACAGCACACACAACCAATGCAATTATTTATATAGTAAGATAACAGTCAGCCCAAAGACTGCAAAAGAGACAGCTAGCACTTGCTGAAAGAGGCATTTCTGCTATCACTCTATATAAATATACCTCCCTAACTATCCAAAGTGTAGCTGAATGTTGAGAAGATCATATCTGGTGGAGGTGCTAAGTCACAGATATCTCATGCCATTGTGTAACTGTTTGCACATTAGCACAGTATTTGCTTGGTCACGTAGAGTTTGGGTATTCAACAGTTACTTGCCTGGACACGTACAAAATTTTCTCAACAGACTCATTACATCTTAATTGTATTAAGACTGTCAATGAATTAAAAACTTCTTGCACAATATCTGACTGAATTTTCTATCTGAGTGCTATGTTTTGAAGTTTATTCTATCTAACAAATCAAAATTTATATGCTATATTTCAAAGAAGGTCATGAATACATTGGATTATGAGTGATGGGATAGAGCTGTTGAGTTCATAAAATACAGCACACAATTTGCTGTTATTTTAGGTGTTAGGTGTTATTCTAGATGTTTAGAGAAAACAAGAAAATAGAATGCATTGACTATAAAAAACATGGAATTTTCCAGCAGAATATTTTTTAACTGAAAATGCAGATTTAGTGGGGTTACAGAACATGTCATTTCAATCATAATTTCATAAAATATTCTCATTTAATGTCAGAAAAAATGTGATGATAAAAACCAAGAAAAAAAGATAGTAATTCAGACCATCTAGTCTTAGGAGGCTGTTCTTCTTAAAATGTCTGCATAGTCATGGACTTTTATAAAGGGTGTGACAGAGCAACAGCTTAATGTATGTGGTATACAGCAGACTTCTGAAAGTCTATTTTTTGGCTCCAGAACTTCAGGTACAATGCATGACTATGTATGCGTGTATGTATGTATGTACGTGTGCGTGTGTGTATCTGTAGAACTGAAGGATGTAGGAACTGAAAGGATTATTTTAATGAATAGTTTCTCGCATTTACAATTCTTCGCAAAACAACTAGACAATGAAACACTAGGGAGAGAGAAATTGGACTGAACAAAGCTTCCATTATGTTCAGTAACAAAATAAGTAAGAATAGTCGCAGGAGAAAGTCACATCAAAGAATGTAGGAATCATAATAGGTAAAATAGTGAATTGCATTGATAAGAAAAAGTGAAATATTATTTTCTTTGTGGAAAGCAGCAAGGAAGACAGAGACCAAAATTGCGCATGTACTAAGACTTTGTAAGAGTAGTGCCTTCCAACTTTTGGAGGCTAATTCCACCTTTTAAAAGTCTAAGTAAGTTTTGACATCCAGAATCATAGAAATGTAAAACTAGCGATAAATTGGAGCCCAGAAAATCTTCCAGAAGGATTCTGTGTGCTTTACAGTAACATAAAGAGTTTAATCTTATATAGCACCGGAATCTTGTATTTCTGGATGCAATGAGTGCAAGAAACTGCCAAGGGACTATCTAGTCTCTATGTCACGCTGTGCAACAGTGCTCACCATCTGTGGCTGTGACCACTACAAAATTAATCGTGAAATGCACAGAGAAGAATTTTTAAATGGTCTTTAGAGATGAAAGTTCTTTTAGTTTTTTTGATGGAAATTGGTTAATACCCTCAAGTATGAGTTTGCATCCTGTCCAAAATATTAGCTTTTACTAAATTAACTGTGGATGTTCTCATTCCTCAGATAAAATGTCATATCTTTTTCAAAGGCTCTTAAACTCTTGAGCACACTGATATTTCATGACAGTTAGTTCCACAGGTTAATTACAAACTGTGTAAAAGTATATTGCTTTTCTTTTTCAAAAGTTTTTGTTCTTGTATTATTAGAGGGTAAACAGGAGTTCTTGACTGATCTTCTCTGCAACTTTTGTTGTTTTATCTGAGTCAAATATATTCCCTCTGATGTGTCTATTTGCCTGCTTTTTATATTTACCAGCCCTAATCTTCTCATTTTCTTTAGCCACTTGGAGGTAGTTCTTTGGCTGTAATCATTTCCATCATCTGTCTTTAAGTACTCTCTTTCTTCTAAAAAGAACATGAACACAGGTAAATGCAATGAGCAAGATACTGGTACCATTAAACTCAGTCTGGGTTTTTGACATTTTGTCTTTAAGGTTAGGATTTCTGCCAGTGTGGCAACTAAGCAGGCATTATTTGCTCTTGACATTGTAACATTTTCCAGGACTTCCTTCAGCCTCATTTCTTAGGTCTTTAAGCTTTTTCGGGTTGAAGAGTTTTTATTAAGTTTCCTTGTCTTTTTTGAAGGTTTGAAGTTAGTTTAGAAGCTATCGAGTACAAATAAAACAAACAATCTCTTCCACTAAACATTATTTTGCATTTCTCAACATTAGCAGAGTTAATGCTGTTACCCCACCACTGGTATATTTTTCTAAAGTTTTCTGCATTAATTTGGAGACTATTATCTCTTGTTATTTTCTGCCCCTCTTTTTCACTGTTCAGTCAGAAATGTATTTCAAATGCTCCAAATAGAACATTTATACTAAATTTTTTCTTTATGTCCTATAGTCAAAGTGTTTTTTTTCTTCATAACCTAATTAATTGATTTCCTCAAAAATCTATTGCATAGCACTCTATTAAAAACTTTTTGAAAGCCCAAACAAAATAGTTCATGTGGTCAGCTTTAACCGAAAATGAATGATTTTTATTTACAGATACCTCATAGATTTGTATTCAGGCTATTATACAGGTAGGTGTTTTGTAATTCTATTTGGATAAGCATTTCAGCAAATTCCATGATCATCAGACATCTAAAGAATAAATTACAGATAAAAATGTGGGCACACCACCCATCACTCCTGGGTAAACAGAGCTACTTCTCATGTATATGGGCTTTTAGCACCTTCAAGGAATTAGCGAGTCTTCAGAATAACCCAATAAAATAGCTGTTGTGTCTGTTTTACGGAAGGATATTAGGCAGAGATGTTATAGCAAAGATTTTCAGGAGTGAACAGTAGTGTTAATTATCACTTTATCTGGGTGTTAACTGTCTTTGAAGTGGGTTTTCTTTTTAAAGGATGGGGCTTAAAGCCTGTGCTCAGAGCCTGAGCCATCCAATACTCACTGGCCTCATTGGAAATTTGGGATGACTGTGCCCTACAAACCAGTCATAGGAATTCTGATCTTCTGACTCCTAGTGCTATGTTTAAACTACAGATAGACCTATGAGAGCCTGCTGCTGTTGTCCTTAGTTGCAAGATATTCCACGCTGTCCCTGTGACGTGACTACATGGCTACTGTTTTATCAAAGGACATTCTGGTTCCCAATGGCTGTTCAGAGAGCTCCTCACTCTATAGGGAAACTATGAGTGTTGGGTGGCCAGATTCTTATGCCTCCTTCCTTTTCTACTGCTCCCCGGTCTTTTTTCCCTTCTCCCTTTTCTCTTCCCTGTTCTTCAGCATAACTCTGAATGGCCATACTCTGAATGGGCAGGTCATCAGAGTACATGTGGTGACAACAACGTACATATGTACGTACTTAAAATACAGTATTCTCCTGTGGCTGTCTTCTGTGTCTCTATGTCAGATACAAGATTTCTCTGAATATACAGTAGAAGTTAAAATTTAGAAGACAATAACCAAAACTTTATTGAATGGACAATACTCAGTTTTGTTGCAAGAAAACTAGTGTGTACAATACCGCTAAGTTGCCCTTTGTATGTTAAAGCAGGGACTGTAAGGAACTATCAGATATTAAAAAAAATATCCACTGGAATCAGCAAATGGTGTCTGAAAATCAGTGGCAATATATTGCCCTCAGAATGTATCTTCACCTGATAACAACACTCCCATTACCCATCCAGGGCAACTCCACTCATGAGTGATGAGGTAACTACTGTATCAACGAGAAAAATTTCACATATTCATATCTCAGGAAGATAAAGTTCACACGTAGCTAAGCTATAGAGTCCTATCCCTGTACTGTAAGCATAACACTTGCAGTAACATAAACAACCTAGAATCTACATTCCAACAGACATTGTATGCAAAAAATTGTCTGATAAAACTGCAACTTAATTTATTTTATATACTATAATGTATTCTGTGAACAAGAGTTTTCCTGAGTCATTAGTTATATAAGAAATAGGCACCCAGGACCATATAAAGACAATTGGTTATGGATTGCTGGTAGCTGAATTGCTATCTCAAAATTTTAAAAGTGACTGTAACACTAAAGTTATGTTAGTTTGATCATATGAATTATTTGCACAGTGTTTTAACTACATAACCCAGATTCTCAAATGGTTGCAAAAAGCTCACATTATTAAATTTTAAAGAATTGCATGGATTTAATGAAAAATGAGAAGCTGGAACAAATATTGAATGTCTATATTTAATTTAAAGCAAAATCACAGGTAAGCTATACATTTAAAACTTATATTAGGCAAACTGTTGAATAATAGTACCATAAAAATTATGCAATTGCAAGGCAAGCAGTAAAATGTGAGCATAAGTTTAGTGTTCACTGTTCCATAATTAAAATCATTGTGTTAGGCAAAGACCTGCATACTAGAATGAAAGGAGAAGTTCACTTTCCCTGAAAAGAATTCTCTTCAGTGTCTGAAGCTTCTCATACATAAAATATGACATTTTAAAGTATGTTACATGGTTAGAACAGAGGATGGAGGGTCATATGGTCCAGGCTTAGTTTTGCCATTGACTTACTGAAGGTACTTGTGTTTCAATTTATCCATGTATAAGATGCAAATAACTCTCAACTATAAGAATGTATTTAATATTATAATTATTCCTAAAGGCTTTGATTTTTTTAAATTAAAGGTGATAGATGCTATATACTAGTGTGTGCTTTACTGGGCTGTTTGAAAATAGAAAACAAAAACTTTCAGGACTTTGTTAAAGGCTTTGCATTTTGAAACTAAGATGAGGAAAAGGAGTACGAGCTAAGGAGAACAAAGACAGGAGCTAAGGAGAACAGTTTAATACATGTTTAGATGTTTAGGTGTTACCCCTGTCTGTAGCATCAAACAAAAGTTGTAAAACTGGTTTCCACTTCTGAAATTTTGAGTACAGTAAAGAACAAAAATTTTACTTTGGCTCTGACTGGGTTGATGCTAACCCATACTTATTCTTTATCAAAGTTTTGTAAATGAAATTCCATATGACACTGAGCTACAGTTTCAGAAAACCCTGTTCTTAGTTTCAGACATTCCCTTTCTCTCCAGCAAAGGGCCAAGGTAGCATCTCCGGACTGGCACAGAAAAGCCGTGGCTAGAATCAAGGTTTGGGGTTGATTCATATAGGCAAATTTCAAACCACTGTCCCTTTGAGGAAGCTGAAACTCAAGTCTGAAGATGTCCAGAGGCAAAGATTTCATCTTGCCTCTTTCTAGCTGAAACTCAAGCAACTCAAAATTTCTGAATATGATGGCATTAAGAGACTGGTTAGCATATGTGTGTAATGACCATGTGATAATACTCTATAAAATAAATTAAATTATATAATATTTATAGCAGGCACTCTCTCACTAAAAGAATGATGAAGTCAGACTAAATCATTCACCTAAAAAACTCCACAATGTCCTGAGGTCCTCTCCAAATCAGCAAAAGTTTGCTACAACCTGTAAGTGACATTGATTTTCAGTGACAAATGTACTAGGCAGAGATCCAAATGAAAAAGGGACAGAAAGAATTCTAGGATTATCTGTTAAGAATTGAACTTGTTTTGGTAACTCACCAAGAAATGCTTAAATACTGTGAAAGGTGAGAGTCCTCATGTTGAAAAAAAATACTTGCCCTTTCAACTTAAACATTAGAAATGTGACATATTCAAGCACTACAACAGAAAAAAGCAGCTGGCCTCTGTTTAAGTTGTGCAGCAGATGGGTAGCTTGGTATGCACCTTTTACATCTTGGTCATCTATAGTGAGAGTCTGACTGGAATGTGCTGTGACACTTTTGCTGTCTGAACACCCAGCTTCCCTCCCTGCAAAATCAAAGCTCAGGAGAAGGGTATATGTCTAGGTCTTCACCCCAAGATGGAGCAGAGGTGGAGATAGATCTCACATACATGCAGACCCAAAACATGGGAAGCAGTTCTGGGTCCTGCAGTCAAGCCATTGCCATTATCTCTTCACATGTGGCACACAGAAGAGAACAGATTTCAAGTACTGAATTGCCCTGTTTGGTTGGTGATAAGGAAAGGACAGCCACTGTTCCCTCACTGATATAATGGGGGACATAACTCCATCATAGACTGTTTTACAAAGTTATCGGTGCAAGAGGACTCCTAAGAGTTGTGATGCAACCACAGAGATTTCAGAAAAAAATTACTGCTAGATCCCCTGTAAAAGACAGAGCAAACAATGTCACTAGCTCTGAAAAGTATTTTAGAGAATTTTATCCTTTTATTAGATGATTTCTTAAAAACACCTTTTTGTAGCAGTATGGGTACAGTTGTACTGCACCCGCATTTGTAATTGGACCTAATCCACAATTTTTCTACATATTGAGTTTGTTTCTCTCAGTGCCTGAGTGGAGAAACTCACATGTTAGGAAGAATAACTTCACTCCTGTGCTCCAGTAATCTTGGTCTGACGGTACGTGAACAATCAAGGCCTGTACTGAGTCCTTGAGAGGTATCTGAGAAGCCCTCACAAATGCACAACACCCCTCCCAGCCTTCTCCTCACCATTCTGCTGTTAGTGTCTGTATGCAATGGTATTCTGGAAGATTTTTCTGATTGCTACACATGCTGGACAATGGTAATTAACTGTGACTTTGAGAAGACCAGGATTCTCATTAAGATTTGGGAAAAGCATGCCTAAATGCACAATTTTGGTATTGGTAAAATCTAGAAACTGAAATGTGAGGACATCTCTCAGGTCATTATTTTAAAGTTCATCAGGATTCTGTACCTGAAGAACCAAGACTGGAGCTGATATTTTGGGCTGTGCATTTCTCAGTATCTGCTATGGTACCTTTCTGATCTTCTCCCCATCTTGAGGTGCCTGCCCTTTCTCTTTCTGTTGTGGCAGAGCCCAAATGTTGTGACCTAACATTTTTCTCAATACAAAATATACATCAAGAAGACAAATAACATCTTCCTTGAGGTGTATGGCCCTCTTATGACTGGTGCAATTTTAATAGCCAACTTCCAGCCCATGAAGGCATCTAGAGAAAGGTCCATCTTCAGAAACATCACTCACCTGATCCTTGAAAGTCATTATAACAGAGACATACCACATGCAATGTTGGAGAATAACAAAAAAGTGGATATGTAAATGTTCACAGTTTTCTTGAAGGCGGTTAAGATGAATATCTGTGAAGCCAAGAAGTGACTGTGAGGTTGACTCATCAGTGCCAGCTCCTGAAATGGAAGTGTGCCAGGGCAGAATTCAACAGAAAAATGGTGTGCCATCTTCGTATGTAAGTGAATCATACATAAGGCTTGTCACTTTTTGAGAGTGATGATGAATCATTTGTGCCTAGAAAAGGTATGCTGCTTTGGAGCATTTTCTGAAGTTTGGAAGTTAGAATGGAAAGACAAAAGTTGAAACAGTCTTAATGATTTTGTAATGATTCCTATCTGAAGGCTGTAAAGGAGGAGTGTGATTAATGCACATGTGATTAATACAGCTAATACAGTATATAAGTATAGGGGAAACTATGATATGTTAAAGCAAAAAGGTAAATAGTATCTATTATTCCATAACAACTGTCATTCACTGAATCTTTGTGAAGCAGAAAGGTGTACCAAAGCTGTTACTTGTACTAAGCTGGCATAGTAGAGATTGTTTACAATTTGCTTTCTAGCACTCCAGAAAGCCAAGACACCCTACAGTGTTACGCTGGAAATTCCCTTCAAGGGCTCTCTGGTGCAGGATGGACAGATTGTGTTAATGATGGTTGATCCTTCACAGCTTGTTTACCAGGCATCAACACAACCTTATAAAAGCATTTAGAAAAATCTAAATTTAAAAATGACAGAAACATGACATGAAGTAAATCAAGCTACAGCACATATACTCAGTCTCTTACTTGTACTGCACACTGGTAGCCATTAACTGAAGGACCTGAATAATTCAAGAAGAACAACTGGTGATGCTGAAGCAGAAAGTTTTCAAAGCTTGGTACGTGAACTGGAAATCGTATGCAACAAGTTTGTGGGGGTTATTCTGAGCAAAGCTAGACGTATTGCTAGTACCAGAAACATTTCTTTTACATTTTCTCCAAGTGTAGCGGAAGATTCCCAAATGCCTTATTACTTATAGGTAAAAAGAGAGGAAACAGAAGAGGAAACAAATTTCAAACCAACACTCAGATTGACTGAGGAATCGCAGGACTTACAGCCCATTTCACTGCTTCTTAGAATATGAGCCAACTTTTCAAACTTTTGTAGAAATCTTTTGGGGTTTTCAGCAGTACCTATTCAACACATGCTGGAATTGTGCATCTTCAGAACAATACATGAATGTTTGAGCTAACAGAAGAAATTATCCACTTGAAGATGATAAGCAATACCAGTTCTGGGAGGCCTTCTGTATTGCATGCTTTAGACTGTGAGGGATTTTCAGCAGTGGTTTATACAGTTCTTAGCATTTTTTGTATTTCGGCAGCCACAGTTGCCTCACTCACTGAACATTCACTCAGCAAATTCAAGATCATCAAAAATTTTTACACTGTACATTAGCTCAGGACAGATTGCATTGCATTGTTTTCTTGAGTACTGGAAGTGAACAAGCAAGATGAGTTGATTTTAGCAAAGTACTGCAATGCTTTACTATTAAGGGAAGGTATAAAGCAGCTTTTCAAGTTAAAATGCTAATGGTGAATGATAACGAAAACAAATTGATTACAGAATGTCTGTAGGAAACACTTTTTATACTGATTCTAATGCTATCTAATAAATCATTTTGGTCAAAACTGATATAAAAGGCTAGGTCAAAGATCAAATATAGGTCTTGGATGCTTCCTTTACTCAATCAGGGCAGTCAAAACAGCTCTCAATGATCATGATAGTAGATCACAAAAGTATATGGGATCATTAAAGTTCTCCCTTGCTGAAAAGCATTGTGAATGCATCTGATATTAAGATGAGGTGAACTTGGGGCCTATAACTTTGAAGTTTTGTGCCAAATGGAAAATATAGACAAATATAGTAAGAGACTGTAAAATCTACAAATGATTGTCAGAAAGAAATGAGGGAGGACTGACACAGGAAATAAATGACTTCTGATAGTTTTCATTAGTGGGGAGCTAGAATGTAGACAATGATGGAGAAGGAGGTATTGCATGCATATGCAACAGTGAAAATACAGGAGTTGCTCTGCAACCATGGGAAAGTTAAACTGCTTAGAAATAGAGACCAGAATAAGTATTATTAATACCTTCCCCCCCACCACCCTTGAAAATAAGATTTAAAGTACTTTTCCCATCCTTTGCCACTATCCTTTTCCCCCTTATGTTTTCCCAAGAATTTTGCCTTTTAACTGCCTGACTTAGACATGTTGGCTTCTGGACTGTGGAGAAAATGTAGTCTGTTGGGACATTTCGTCTGACCTCAGCCTGTTTCCACCTGTTGATCCCTTGAAAGTCACTTGGCCTTCCTACCTGTATTATCCGTGTGTGTACCCTGAACCTGAGGCTAGGAAGCATCAGACATACTGCTCATGCAGTGATTGCAGCATGGCACATGGCCCTCACTTATCATTTAAAAAAGCGAAGTGACCTACTGACTGCTTTGCTGGAAAGACTGAACAATGTTGGTCTAGCTGTAACATGTGATTATGTCTCTTTATAGCTCCTATTTAGCAATTGTCTGATTATTTTTCCCATTTCTATTTTCAATTTTTTGCTTCCAAAACCCAAAAGAAACACAATCTTACTTTTTTACTGAGAAATACTTGGTGCAAATGTTCCTCAACATGAGGATGAAGTTGCCATGATGACAAATAAAGTATCATCACCTGAGAATTAGGACTTGTGTGTTTGAACAGCAGCTTGCACATTCAAGCTATATCCAAGCTAAAGAACAGATACTGCCCTTTCTGTAACTGCCCATAAAGAAATGGCCTTTTCAGTAGATTGCCATATATATCTTAATATACCTTTTCAGAAAAAGACACTTATGTATGCCCTGGGCATAGAACTACTAGATACTTGCAACTCCATACTTGCTGGATAATAGGAGCTGGCAAAATGCTGATACTGGTTTGATCTGGTAAAGGAAATAACTTTTTTATAGAGGTAATTCAGGCAGTCTGAGGAAATTGTCCACTGTATTTACAGTTATTGAAATGACTGCCATGAACAACAGTTAGTAAAAATACCTGTCATCTACACAGCCCAGTGTCTACAACTGCTAACATTACTCAACTGAGGGAATTGGGGTAACTCCTAAAAATACAAAAAGCTCTTCGTTTGCTATGAACAGGCAGTATCTGGTTCCAGGCAGCTTGATCAGATTGTAATAAACATTCTAAACAGCTATGGTTAAAGCTCTGTGTTAAAAGCCCTGTTAACATGCACATGAATTTATTAGGGAGAAAGGAGGCAGGGGAGTGAGAAGGTGCATCTCTTCACTAGCGCTGTCAGGTGTGGCACATACATCCTGGTTTTGACAGGGCAGTGGCTGCTGTAGCCCTCCTCATCCCTTCCCTTCCCACCTGTAGCGCAGCTGGGTCCAATGTGGACCTTTTGTTGTTTCTAATAATTTGTCAGGAGCTCACTATTAGCATTCAATTGCAAATCAGGGCAGAAGTATGTAAAGCCTACTTATAACATCTTAGGGATCCGTAAAAACTGTTCTGCAAAAATAGCGTTTTATCTACACTCAGGTAATTTCAAAGCTTTTCAAAAAGAGAAATGAGTTTTTTCCCACCTACATGCTGTTCACCTTTACCAGTCATTATACAGAATAAATATTACACTATACATTTAATATATCCAGTTTAACCCTTTCTGGAGTGAACATGACCTTTCTTAAAAAAAATCACTCTAAAACTGTGATCATTTGCCCAGATGTGCTGCCTCTTTCTTGTTTTTTTGAGGGAAAATTAGACAAACAAATATATCTCTGTGCCTCATTCCGTGGTTCTCTGGAGTCCATATCTTTCCAGGACATAGGATTTGTTTGAAGATAAGGGGTATTCTCTGTACCATTTCTTCTTATCGCTCTTTTACAAGCATTTGGTTCATTTCTTTGTACCTCTGATCCATATTTGATGGTGGCTGGATTGCAGAAAGGTGACGCTGGAAAAAATGAGCTAAAAATTTAATTTGGGAGGTATAAAATACCCTTATGTCTGTATTTTTTCCACACAGATGCGGCTGTGACACAGCAGTTCTTTCTATTTATAGCTTCCCAGTTTTTGTGATATTGACATTTCTTCTAGTTACTTTGTAGAAATGCCTTATCAGAAGAAAAACTATGTTTTTCTCCTGGAAGCAGCATTTCTGATTGACTGAGCCACAACAGTAAGGTCCTTCATTTACTGCGCATTTTGCTCTGCACACTTTTCATTCCACCTGAATAGCGGTACCCTTGAAGGCAAAAAGAGAACATTCTCCTGGTAAGTTGCATTCCTTTGCTAGCTCACAGGCAACTGCAGTTTCCAAGTGGCTTCTGAAGGCATAGGCTGTTTGAAGCAGTAGATCCCATTTAAACATTCACCAGCATATGCTGTGTGGCAAAAGTAAAGAATCACAGAATGGTTAAATCTACTAGACAGGGAACTTGCATTAGAGTGAGAAAAAGACCACTGTCCTTTAACTTGGCCTACTACCTCACTCAAGAGCTTCCCTTAATTATCTCAGACCTTGCTTCCTGCTCCAAGTTGGAAAACCACATCCTCACTACAGACTTTTCCAGTTCTGAGCCTAGAAATTATATTTAGAGAACACAGTGACTGCAGTCAGGATTTGTAGCCCTGTCTGTAATAGAAGTACAGGAGACTATCATAAGACCTTGTTTTCAGTTGCTTATTTCTTTGCCAACTTTTAAGCATTCTGGTTAATATTCTCCATGACAGGCATCAGCCTCTTACATATTATTCTTATACTACAGCCAAAACAACTGTTCCATTTCTGAATCTGTGACTAGAGAAAAGACATTGTTTTTCATTGCTGGCAACTATTTCCCTGGCAACTGATGGTTTGGGACATTGCTGGGGATGGCAACAGAGCCACACACAGGAAAAACAAAGGCTAACTCAGAGCTGAACAGCTCCTTAGTCAGATAGCATCATCTATTCTGTGCAAAATATCATGGGTGATCTTGAAATTAAATACTATGTCATATACACAAGGGAGCTTAATGAAGGTTCTGTAGTCAACTAACTTAAAGCACTAAATGCTTTACTTTGAAAAAGTGTTTTTAATGTAACTGTGTGCAATATATAGTGTATTTTGATGCATATGGCACTTATTTAACTCATTATAAAATCCTCATTAATTCTTTAAAATACATATACTGAAGGTAGTAAATTCTTATTTATTTTAGACTTAAGAGAAACGTAACGACCTGGTTTTAAGAGGCACTAAGGACTTGCAGTTCTCAGTACTAGGCAAGAAACTATGAGCACTTAATGCCCATCAGCTTCTCTTGTTGTCTTTAAAAAAGAATATATTTACATACATAAGAAACACAAGTTACTGGATACTTTTAACTGAATATGGATGTAGCCTAGAGCACTAGAGGAAATTACTCAGCTTGGAGATGAGTGAAAGTTTGCTTTGAAGCCTAATCTAAATCTCACAACTGAACCTTCTATGGAACTGGTTGAACAAAAATCTCAGTACAAGTATCTATTTATTTAGCTGAAGTTATCTTAGTGCACACAGAAATTATACAGCTTGTGATTGTCTCTACTTTTAGCTGTTCAACTGCAGAAGGCCTTGGCCTGCAAGGTAAAAAGCGTGCTGAAGTCTTAGCAACTAGCTAACAGGTTTATACTTCCACTCCATAACATACATCAAAGGAAATATTAGAAACTTGTAACAATTTTTTAAAATATTTTTACTGTATCRTGTTGTCAGAAAAGTTAAAAAATGCAAATAATCAATTTAAATCTTATATATCCAGGATTTGTGCGGACCACCCAAGTCAGTAACTTCAGATCTTTGTAACTTTGGTTGAAAACTAGTTAGGTTCATTGTTCACAGCACATACATCTTATCTCTAGGAGTCCTTGGTAATCAGAAATGCAATGATGTCAGAAGCCCGGAATGCTACCCATCAATGATGATTAATATTCTTCCACTGATGACGGCACTATTAATCTCAGAGGAACTAGCACAGGTTACAACCTTCCTACAAGCTGTGCTTTGCTACTTCTTAGCAATTTCCAGATTAAGTTTTTTAGATTAAAATATCTAACCATAATCTACTGGATCTTAAAACCTTGACATTTTTTTCAGTGGATCAAGATTATTTACTCCTCCTTTTTAGAGAATACAGCTCAACATTCCACATCAAGACTAACATCTTTTTTCCTTAAACATGAACCTAAAATCCCCTCTCAGTGTTTGCTTTTCTGTGATGACAGAGGCTAGTAGTTAGGCAAGTGATTTTCTGCTTGAGGCAATGCAAGTCCTTGTCAGTGAAATATTCTAAAGGGACCTTCTCACAGCCAGACTCCACTGACTGGTTCACAGATCCTCACTAATGCAAGGCCAACTGTACTCCTTTGATCATAAGCATACATTGCATGCAACTGCGAAAAAAACCCTCAAAACTTTCAGTGAATGTTAGGGTTAGCACTTGTTATTTAAATAGCTGCTGCATACGGCTGGGGCAGTGAGTGTATAGTCATATGCTGCTACTTCAGCAGCTCTTCTGAGGGACCACTGATCTTGCCTCATACCTGAGTGCTTCTGTCATGTGTCTTCCTGGAAGGCACTATCACTTTTTTAAACTTTATGCACTCCTTTCTTCCTCCTAAGTGAGTTTAGTCAACTTTTTATTCCTACAGCTGGAAATCTAATACTTGCCCACAGATTAGGAAGGCAAAAGTCCTGTTAACTCTTTTCAGAAAATGATGACAGTATTTAAGGTAAATATTTAAGAGAGGGGAATGTAATGAGAAAGCTTAGGGCACTTCTTCTCACTCTTGACTCGTTTCTTGTGCTATGAATATCAACATAAAATGAGCTGCTGCTTGTGCCAGTGTGTACAGCCTAGTCTATCAAAGGCCTATTTTAATCATCCAGAATTCATGGACAATTGACCAGACAGAGCATAATGTGACATGGATTCTTGTGTGAATGCTACTTAGAAATACTTCAATCTGTGTATTATTTACTCGATCAACTAAATTGGCTCTTTATTATCACTCTGATCAGTTGAGTCTATATTACTGGTGGCATAATACATGACCAATAGCATCCAAAAATGCCTGAAGTATATCTAAAATATTTTACCATGCATATAAAGTAACTATTTTTCAAAAATAATGAATTTTGGCCTGAACCACTGAACAGCCATTAGAGGAGGAAAACTCACAAACCAAAGGGCCACTCAGTGAATTAGTGTCTCCTGCTTCTCTTAGGGAACAGGCCCCCTGAAATCCAATGCAGACTGAGAATCTGTTGGAAAAGTCAGCCTGGCCATGCTCTGTCACTGACCGAACATCTGCATCAGGAATTATTCTGATCTCGGTTATCTTGCACTGTTCTGCCCTCATACTGTCAAGTTGAGGGTAGTAGCAACCATTGGCTCAAAATCAGCTTTGTAGCAATTTCTTACAGATGTGACAGCATACTCTGCAGATCTGTACTTCTTATGGCTTTGCACATCCTCGAAGATCAGTGAACATTTCAGACAAACAGTGCAAGGTTTGGAAGAGCTTCTCTGGACACAGAAATGGAGATAATGGATTTGTGTTGGCCTGCTCTCCTTTTGCTCATTTTGGGGTCTGTTTTCTTGGCTGTCCTTCCCTCTATGAAAGGGAAAGAGAATATCGTGCCTTTGGATATTTTCATTTTTCATAATAAAGATCTAAAGATACTTTATTCTTTATACTAACTCCTGCCATGTAAAAGGTGAGTTAATCGAGTATATCTGATTTTAAATCAATGTAACAGAAGATCCATCCTCTCTCAAAAATATTCTCATTCAAAACATTTCAAGCAGTATTTTCACTTTGAAATTCCTTTCTGGAGAGTCAGGGCTAAGCTGAACATATATACCTAATTTATAAACACCTATGACCCTGATAGAGGAACAATCTCAACCACATTGAACTTAAAGTGCAGGAGGTACATGTTAGTGGGAAATTCCTGGTAGCTAAGTGACCGGAAGCGTATTGTATAGAAACATGTTTTTGAAATAGTTCTCTGAAAGCCACAAGAGGAGAGAGAAACAAGACTGTAAAATACCCTAAAGCATTCATGTCATAAGACTGTGCACATAAACTCACGGAATCATTTCTCTTGCAGCCACTCACCCTGTCTGGAAGCTCTTTAGGGCAAGAGCTCTCTTATATATATTTGAACATCATCTAGCATACCGGGAATAGTTGTCCCCTTCCTGTTATTCTTTTTCCATGACTTGAATRTTTGTAGTTTTTCATTAAAAAAATATATATATATCCTTATTCTTACACTGTTGAAAGAAGGATGTACAGGAATTCATTGAATCATTGGACTTCATTGTTCAACTTCATCAATGACCTGGATGAAGGGACAGAGTGCACCCTCAGCAAGTTTGCTGATGATACCAAACTGGGAGGAGTGGCTGATACGCCAGAAGGCTGTGCTGCCATTCAGAGGGACCTCAACAGGCTGGAGAGGTGGGCGGAGAGGAACCTCACGAAGTTCAACAAAGACAAGTGCAGGGTCCTGCACCTAGGGAGGAATAACCCCATGCAGCAGCAGTACAGGCTGGGGTCTGACCTGCTGGAAAGCAGCTCTGTGGAGAAGGACCTGGGAGTGCTGGTGGACAAGAAGTTAAGCATGAGCCAGCAATTTGTCCTTGTGGCCAAGAAGGCTAAAGGTATCCCAGGGTGCATTAGCAAGAGTGTCCAGCAGGTGTGTGGACCTGTGCCAGCAGGTCAAAGGAGGTGATCCTCCCCCTCTACTCAGCTCTGGTGAGGCCACATCTGCAGTACTGTGTCCAGTTCTGGGCTCCCCAGTACAAGAGGGATGTGGCACTACTGGAGCAAGTCCAGCAAAGGGCTACAAAGATGATTAGGGGACTGGAGCATCTCTCTTATGAGGAAAGACTGGGAGAGCTGGGCCTGTTTAGCCTGGAGAGGAGAAGACTGAGTGGGGAGACCTTACCAATGTGTACAAGTATCTGAAGGGAGGGTGTCAAGAGGACGGGACCAGACTCTTCAGTGGTGCCCAGCGACAGGACGCGAGGCAACGGGCACAAACTGAAACACAGACGGTTCCATCTGAACATGAGGAAATACTTTTTCACTGTGAGGGTGACAGAGCACTGGAACAGGTTGCCCAGAGAGGTGGTGGAGTCTCCTTCTCTGGAGATATTCAAAACCCGCCTGGATGTGATCCTGTGCAATGTGCTCTAGGTGACCCTGGGTGAGCAGGGGGGCTGGACTTAGGAGCTCTCCAGAGGTCCCTTCCAACCTCAACCATTCTGCGATTCTGTGATTCAAGAGGCCACCTAGTCCAACCTCCTGCTCAAAGCAGGATCAAAACTGAATTCAGACCAGGCTGCTTATGGTATACTTCCAGTGAAGTCTCCAGGGACAGAGATTCTACAGCTTGAGCAACCTGTTCCAATGCTTAATTATCCTCAAAGGTTTGGGGGTTTTTTTTGGTCTTACATCCAGTGACAACCACCTGTATTTCAATTTATAAACATCATTACATTATCTCATTCTCCTGTCATGTATCCCAATAAAATACCTGTTTTTGTCTTTTCAGCAAGCCCCTCATAGGTACTGAGGGGGCTGCTGTTAGGTCCTCCAAAGCCTTCACTGCTCCAGGCTGAACAAGCCCCCATCCCTCAGCTTTTCCTCACAGGGCAAGTGCTCCATCCCCTGACCACCCTGGTGGCCCTCCACTGCAATCCTTCCAATTTATACATCCTTTTTGTATTTGGAGGCCCCCAAACTGGACACATTATTCCAGACATGGTGTGTGAGTGCCAAAAAAAGAGAATAATAACTTCCCTTGATCTATTGGCTACAATCTCGCTGATACAGCCCAGGATGCCATTAGCCTTGCTTGCTGCCAGGGTGCATTGGTGGACACTGGGCTGAATGTGAGCCAGCAAGACCCCCAGGTCCTTTTCAGCAGAGCTGCTCCCCAGCTACTCAGTTCCCAGCCTGTAGCAATGCAGCGGTTAGTTCACCCCAGGTGCAGGACTTGGCATTTTGCATTTACTGAATTCATGATTTTCTGGTTGGCCCATTCCTCCAGCCTGTCTAGGTCCCTCTGCATGGTGGCGTTCCCTGGAACATATCGACCAGCCTTCCCAATTTGGTGTCATCTGCAAACTTGCAACAGTGCACTCCATTGCCTCCTTCAGGTCTTTGATAAAGATGTTAAGTAGGATGGGCCCCAGGACAGACCCCTGAAGAACTCTGCTTGTAATCGGCCTCAAGGTAAAATATGAGCCATTAACTGCTATATTTTGAGCCTTATGATTCAGCCAGTTTTTCACATATCTGGTGGTCCACCCAAATAGGTTGTTATGTCCAAAATTGGATAAAAGAATGCTGCAGGAGGCTATGTCAAAAACCTTCCTGAAGTCAAGGTAGAAGATATCCACCGCTCTCCCTTCTTCCACAGATCCAGTTATTTCACCCCAAAAGACAATCAGATCGGTCAGGCATTATTTATCCTTAGTAGATCCATGCTGGCTATTCTCAGATTCAAACTTCTCTTTCATATGTGCAGAAATGGCTTCCAAGAGGACCTGCTCCATGATTTTCTCAGGAACTGAAGTGATTCTAACCAGCCTGTTAGTCCTCAGATAGTCCTTCTTTCCCTGTTTGAAGATGGGTGTAACATCTGCCTTTCTCTAGTCACTGGGGATATGCCCAGTCTCTACAACCTTTCAAAGACCTCACAGTGATGATAGCCAGCTCTCTCCACACCCTCAAATGTACCCCATCCAGTCCCATGGACTTGTATAAGTCAAGATTCTTAAGAGATCCCTGACTTGATCCTCTTCCACTACTGGTAGATCCTGTCCTCCTTGAAGCCAGAAGACCTTGTTGATGAAGACTGAGGCAAAGTCAGTGCTGAGTACCTTGGTTTAATCCACACCTGCATTCACTAAATCATCAGTCCCATTCAGCAGCAGGCCTTTTGTATATTCCTTGCTTATTTTCTCTCTGCCATGGTGGTAAAGGTTCTTCTTGTTATCCTTCCTTGTTGCACCCACCGTTCCCAGTTTTAATTTTAGATGAGCTATAGCTTTCCTAAGACCATCCCTGCATGCCTAGGCAATGTTCTATACTCCCCCTTTGTAACCTGTCCTCACATCCCCCTCTTGGAAGGTGGAATGCCCTTACTGCATGGAGCTCAATTGTAAGTTCCCTGTTCATCTAAGACAGTCTCCCAACATCTCTGTTCATTTTCCTGTGCATCGTGGTGGATGGTTCTCGTGCATGGAGGAGGTTGCCCTTAAACATCTTCCAAGGTCTATTACAAGTTGTAGCGGTCTAAGGACTGGATAAGCTTTGAGGGTCTCTCTGCAACATCTCAGTTCCAGGCCCCTGGCAAGAAAGAAACTTCCTGTGACAGCATGTCTGTTTAGCAGATGGGTACCTCTGTCCCCTGCAGAAAGACACCTCCAACCACTGTCACCTGTCACTTCCTCTTGGTGCTATTGCACAGCTTAGGCCCAGCTGACTCTGAAGCCTGCCTCAGTGGAGCTTCTTCACCTTCACTAGCTATTAGGGCACTGACCGATTCTCTAAATACAGATCTGACGGTGGAGAGGAAACCTCTCTCCTGCTGCCAGGAGTCACAATCCAGCCTCTCCCTTCCTGGAAGTTTCATTCCCCACTTATTCCAGCATAACCCCTAGCTGTCCCTCCTTCCCTGCACTGTGCAGCTTGAGCTCTTTCCTCTGCAGAACCCTGTCACTCTCCTTTTCATCTTCTCTGGCAGCACACAGTGTGTGCATCTCTTCCCCGGCTTCTTGATCTGCCATCTCAGCCAGCTGGGGACACCATCATCCCCAAGGAGAGGCACCAGGCATCACCTGCAGCCTGAAACCTGGGCAGCAGCATCCTCCTTCCACAGTTCCATCTGGGTCATGACTTCTGGTTTCCCAAGGCTGATTTCTCCAGCCAAGGATGAGAACTGAGCCCTGTAGCCCATAACCACCAGTGGTGTGGCATGCTATCTGGAGCCATTTCTGGCTCCCTCCACATGAACTCCCAAGCCTCTGTTTGCTGTATTCCCACTTGTTAGCTAAACAGGTGTCCCCCACCCAATTTCTTACTTATCAGCAGGCAGCTAAAGACTAAAGGTGTGGATCTTTTTTAATCAAGAACCAGACTATCAGGAAACAGCTAATAATCAAGAACCCATCAATTAACAAACAGCTAAAGAAGCTGTTCACTACAGATGGACCTAGAAGCTGCCGGAAGTAACTACAATTCTCACAAGGAAATCCATTTTCTTATAATTGCTGTCAGGATAAAGTAGTTTCATTATGCCTGAGCAAGAACTGAGTTCCCAGTTCAAATGTAGCAATAGGAAAGATAGATTTGGGAGTAATGTTATTTTTATTTTAGCTATGAAGATGGTGAACTCAGGAGTAATTGCCGTATCATGTGTGCTCAGCTTTTGCTCCTCCAGAACAGTGACCAGTATGACTAGAAAAACATCACATGATGAAATACTTTAGTGAAATTTATAACTGGCTTCTTCAGCAAAGTGCAGCTTGACCTTACACTAACCTTGAAATTTTGTGAACAGGAGCAAACAGTCATTAAACAGCTTGCATAATATTGAAGTAGCAAATATTACCATGAAATACAGTTGAAGTATAAGGATTATGAATACAATCACATATTTTTAGTTTTGTCAAAGGTAAATGGGAGATAGTTTTTTTGGCTTTCCACAGAGGTGACAGAAGTCTTTAGGGAAAAGAACAGCAATCTTCCTAACATACTTACCACTGGCTAAAGATTTTGGAAAAGATAAGCCGTATTTGAATGCCAGGTTTCCAAAGATGTGAGTATATGTGTGTGCAAATACTAAGTTGTATGTATGGATTTATTTTTGCACATTAATATCTAGTAACATATATGCTGGTCTAAAACTGTTGTGCATGCAGTCTTCCCAAAACCTGAGAAGACAGAGATATTCTGACTAGCCATGGATTCAAGCTTGTGTCTATGCAGGCCATAGGCACTAGACAGCAGCACCCCTGAAAATCAGGTTCAATGAGTCTGAGGTGCTTGAAAGACTAGTGAGTAAATATTATATCACATTGTGATTCTTCAGTAATCTCATATAAACCCAGTGACATTACATCAATGTAAAACTGCAGTGATGCAGTAGCTAATTAAGGCATTTGAATGATTAAGCTGTATTTATAGATCTTCTAACTCACAGAGATCATACCTGGCAGATCAATGCCAATGTTAAATAAGTCATTAGCCGCTGCAAAGATTGCCCACAAGGTGATTGAATTGTGATGGTAGAACATTTTAATGAGCTGAATACTTAACCTATGGGAACAGGACCAGCAACAATTCACTAAGATGGGGAAACTCAGCATGTCTGAAAAAAATCACAGTCTCTCTGGGCCTTGATTCCTCAATCAATAAAAGGGAAACAATAATTCTATAATAGACACGAATCTCTGAAGCTATGTTAAATGATAACACATATAGAATGTGTTATAGCAAATATAGTTTATTGTCACATTATTACACCAAGGATTTGTTTTACAATTATTCTCACCTTACAACTATATTAAACTGAATATTAGAAAATCAAAAGAATTATGTTTCCATTAGAATGAATCTGCCCCAAGCCCAAAAGCTGCTGGGGAATTTTTTTGGTGCTTGGTGGAGTTTTTTAGGGATTTCAGAACATGCTGTCCCTATCTATCTGTTTTAGAGACAACAAAACAAAATTCTTTATTCTCTGTTTTGCATCAGGGGTAGGTGAAAACTCTCTGTGACATGAACTGACATATGTGGCCTTTATTCTTATGAAAAGCAAATCCAACTCTCTGAAAAAAGATGTTGACATCTGCCGCCCCAGGACAAAATCACCAGTGGGAATGTTTTACTAATATATTTTAAACCTAACTGGAGGGACCTGCTCCAGACCATCAATTCAAGCATATTCATCATCTGTTTGCTGCAGCAGACCTCTAATTATAGAGCTGGGACCATTGTCTCACTTCACACAGGGCCTGTAACGTCTATTAGAGGATGGCACCAAGCATAAATTCCGTAGCATGGATTAGCTTTGACCAGGTGTTCAAATTTCTTATTCTATTCCCTAGAGCTATCATGTTACCAAAATCTGGCTTTTGTAATTTTCAATAACTGCCTGATTTTCCCTGAATTTTCTATAATCTGGTTTATTGAGAAAAAAGCTTAGGTAGCCATTCATTCTTGGATTGAGAATTCAACATGATTGTCCTGTGAGTGTATGCCTGGGGGGAAGCAAAAATAGGGTTGTTACCTGGAAAGATGAAGTGATTGAATTCAGAGCCTGAGGCCACAAATTTCTTTTTTTTGACTGCTAATGTGTAGAACTAACTGAAAGCCAACTTGTGAACTAATACATGCTTTTTTTCCTTTTCTATAAAATCTAACATTACACATTCTAATCAAGAGATTTATTTCTTCAGTAGCAAGAAGAATGTCACCAGTCTAAACCTACAATCTGGAGCATGATCAAATGAGCTACTACTCACAAGACGATACAAAGCAATATTTTGAAATTTTATTTAATGTACTTCTTAATGCCATGGATGTGCATTAAGGGCACATTGCTGAAGCCCTTCAAACACTGTTCAGGATTCTAGCACTGATGGTACATAGTTGAAGAAGTTCACTGAACCAAAGAGAAATGTGTGGGTGTTCTCACCATGTACAGTGCTCAGAAATGTGTATTGATAAAATATATATATATACTGTATATCAAGACAGTCTATATACAAGAGGAGATACAGTGACAGCATCAAGACAGTACTGTCTTGATGCTGTCACTGTATCTCCTCTTGTATATAGACTGTCTTGATGCTGTCACTGTAACTCCTCTTGTTTACAGTTGGACTTCTGTAAGCATTAGGCTAGAGACACTCAAGGTCAGGTCATTCAAGGACCATTGAATTCTACAGTGTTATCATTTACAGACAGTACTTTTGCAATACTAATAAGTAATGGAGCCTCCAAGCTCCTGCTAGTGATAACCTTACGGAAAATGAGGACTTGTCACATATGAAAAAAATTCATCATAGGTCTTCTATGATTAACTATGTTGTTCAGACAGTGAATGTCTCTGAATTGTAAAAAAGGATGGCCACATCATAACTATGATCCCGCTTTGCCAAACTTCAGCAGATCTTTCGTGGTGAAGTGCTGTGCTTGGGAGTCTTGTATGAGTCTTGATTTGACAGTGGGCAGTGCTCTACTGTGGCACTTAGCAACACAGTAGAAGGTCTTCTATGAGAAAGCCTACATAAATAGGTGTCATTGTGTAAAGCCCCCTGTATAAACCATCATAGATTTAATGAGTAATAATAGCTCAGACCTGGGCCAATCCAGAACATTAAGTGACTTGAACAAGAAACTACCAAAGGTAAAGAAACCCTTATCAATGAAAAGCTTTCTCTCATGTTTTGTTGCTTTCTAAGAAATGTTGCAAAGAAAAGAAAAAATCCTGTATTTGTTGGTCTAAATGAGCTGAGAATTAGTGGAGCAAAATTTAGCTGATTAAAGACTAGTTATTGTTTTACTTTGGATTTGGATTTGGAAAACCTTTAGACCTTTGATTTCAGGGAGCTCAATTTATCATGTCTAAAGACACAGGAGAACTGGGGATTCATTTAAAATAGAAACTGGCTACTTTTTTAGGTATGTCTTAAACTTAACCTCATTACCGGGGCACTCTGCCAATAGAAAAGGTTTTTTTTGTTTTGGTTTGTCCTGGTCTGCTAGAGCTTGCCACAGTGATAGGCTAGCCCAGAAATTAGCAATAGTACCTACAAAAGAAATGAGTGATGAGCCAGGGATAGTTCAGTCATGAAATCTGTGTGTGCCAATGTATTCCCACGCCATTTAAAAAATATCCATCCATTATGGAGCTAGTGGACTTACAAGCTAGCTGAGAGGTAGCATTTTTATGTCAGCAATTATGAGTATTATGAACCAGTGACTGTGAGCACACAGCAGATTATAGGTAGGAAGCGCCACTGGAAGTATGGAGTTGTTCTGAAATACCCAGCTTTTCTTTTCTAAATGCTGAATTGAAAAACTGAGGAGTCTTTATCCCTTAAAAAAAAAATTCAACAAAACCAGCATTTTTGTTTCTGTTTGCTTTTATCTAAAACCAGAAATATCAAATACAAATTTTTTCAAAAGTATGAACTTTCTTCATTGCCCTCAGTACAGTTCTCTTTTATGATCATGGCAGCTGTTCTACCATCACTATGGAGAAGTTTCATCTAGTCCAGGAGACGATTTTAATCTCTATGTGAAATATGGGTTAATAAGTGAATTATGCACCAGAATGATTGACATGACAAGCAATATGGTACTGGAAAGAGGGATTTGAAGGAGTTATTAAATACAGAATGCCTCGACTAAGTGTGAGCGTGATGACTAACAGTATAATGTATCAGAGGAGAGCAGAACTGTTAGCATAGCAAGAAGGGAATACCCTAATCAGATTCTCAGCTGATTGTCCAAACCCAAATGAAATCAGGGATGCTATGACAGTTTATGCCAGCCAGGAATCTGCCCCCAGGAGAAATGGTTTGAAATTAAGAAAAAAAAAAGGCTAAATATCTGAATAAACATCCTGATAGTGACATCTCTTAAAGTGACAAACAGTCTCCCAGTGGAAATGCTGACAGCCTTAAGCCTGGAAATATTAGGAACTAGATTGGGCAAAGCATTTGAAAAAATATACCATGGGGACAAATCTGTACCAGTGGGGAGATGAATTAGACAGTGAAATTGTTTTTTTTTACTCATTTTTTTAAATTACTTAAAACAGACTGTATAAAGAAAGAGCTTGGCAATGTTTCTGCCTATATGGCTGTATGTTAGCCCTGCAACAGCATGGAGACGGTATTATACCCAGACAGAAATGTTCCATTGCTGAGATACACTGTATATATCATTTTCACTTGGAGGTAATGTTTGTTATGAATAGTTTTTTATCTGGATACAACCAAAAGTTGTGAGAATGCAAAGACATTGCAGTACATGGAAATGTATCCATGGATATCAACATGTTTTTGCTGTTGGCCGTAAAGCACAGATTTTTTTCCCTACACTGATGTTCTCTTACAGGACTCATGTCAGCTGGAGGGAAAGGCAAGAGAAGGCATGCCCATCTTAAGACATGATAGAATGTCTCTTTTTCCAGTTCAGAATGGAAGCCTATTCTTTAAATGGTAGAAATACCACATCCAGATCCAAAAAGCCACTTTCATTTTCGTATAAATATGTAACTGTTATTTGTTTAACTCACACCGAGCTATCAAATTTTGTGGTGGGCTATAAACTTGTTGAGTCATTAGCCTGGCTGCTTAATGGAGGAAAACTAAATTCCTGTTCCTGCATAATGACACTTATTCACTGTAGACATTTGCATCACTAGGAAACGATAAAACCTCATCCTTCATAATGAAGTTCTGAGCTGACAAAGAGGAAAATATAGTGTTGTGGGACAACTATGAATATAAAGCAAGCTAAATAAAGAAATAGTGGCAAATTATATTATGCAAAATGCAATGCAATAAAAAAAATGTTATTAACTCATTGGAAATGTCATAAATAATCTAAATAGTTTTTAACTGTCAAAGCCTTGAAAAATATATTCCTTAAAAAATGAGGTACAGAATAGATGCAAGTTTAATTGCCATCATATTTTGACAAGCATGGAGAACCTTGTATCCAGCTTATTTGCTAAATTTGGCTCACTTGACTAAAATGAAATGATGGGGGTGCATTATTAGTCTGCTTTATCAACTCACTGGTGCCTCATCAAAAGCTAAGTACCTCAGCTATTTTAAAATATTATTGTGTTTCATTTGAGATCAATATTCACAATTTGCATTACAATCTCAGGACAATTAATCCTTATAAAGTAAAGAAAATCTGATGTGAATATTTGGTAAAATCATGTACTGTCTTCTTAAAATCAATGGTCTCTTTGAACAAATAAATATACTGTCTGCTGTATTTTTGTGGGTCAGCAAGGGCATGAAATCCCATTAGGACAGCTCCTTATATTACAAAAGACTTTGTCCAATTCGTGTGTCCAAATGACTCACTTTCTACTCTTCCAAAAAGTTCATTTTATAGAAAGGAAAAAGTCACCAGTATTTCAAGAATTGCTGGCAGCTCAAGTAATAATAACTTAGATCCTGTTTCTGCTGAAGTCTCAATGATTTCAGCAGTCCCAGTGACTCAAACAGAAGTAGCTTTGAGTCTTGCATAACCAGAAGCATTTCTATTCATGAAAACAATTGCAAAATTAACTGCTAGTATGATCAGATCCTCACTTCAGTGGAGTTTTCCCTGCTGGCATAGGCACTTGCTTAATTATATGTTGTACATACTCAAAATGCAAAATGTTCAAGATGCTCAAATGAGTTACTATGTCTTCTAGCACATAATACTGTTATGGCCACACGATACATTTAATATACTGCTAAGGAATCAGTGGAAAAACATATTGCTTCAAAAATACAAAATTTTACATGTTTTGTTAATGATTTTGATTTAGTTAATTTCTACATCAATGACAGGCATCCATCACAAGTGGGAAATCCCATTTTGACTTCTAAATGTGAGACACTTTCTTCTGAAGAAAATCCATTTTAAACTTGCTCCTTTTTTTCCAGAGAAAATGGTACTCATTTCTTTATACAAACGTGGAAGAGTTTCACCCTAGATATAACACACATAAAAAGTCAGAGCTGTTTTAAAGTATTCTTCAAAGGAACCTGGTGATTTTTACCCTCTAGCTGTTGTTATAGTCAACAAGTTAGTGTTTCTCTTCTGAAACACAAAACCCAAAGTAAGCAGGTTGGTTTTAGCATGCCTTTGGACCTAGTCTGACTTTTTTTTACCCTTTTCACAGTTGGAATAAGCTGTACAAGATTTTCCATTATGAAACAGGATTTGGAGCCACTCCATCTGCTATGCTGTCTTTGGTCATGTCCAATAACTGATGTTTCCAATAACTCATTTAAATTGCCAGCTCTCTTGGGCAAGGCACCAGTCACTGTGATCATCTTTAAGGCTAGTAAATCTTCTTTTTGGTTTTAAAACACTTCATTTAGCACATTTAAAGCACAAATAAGCATTTACAAAACAAAAATTAAGTGATTTTTAAGCCTGAAATGTGGCTGCAGATATTCCATCAGAGAAGAGAATCCAAATTGGCCACAGTTTGGCTACTGGCAAATGAAGAAAACTTTCCTGCCCTGCTGTTTTAGTCTCGTAATAATACGGAGATGAACCAAGCAGTTGCTAGATTTTTCTAATCCATTTTATAACAATAACTTTCACTCCTATCTAGGGACTCTCCATCTCTTCAATGCCAAAAAAGCAAGTGATTCAGATCTGATAAAAGATGTGCTAGAGAACAGAAGGACTAATTGCATTTTCCCAGATCACGCTCCCTAGATCTTTTTCAGAGGCATAATCGGCATAGTCTACAGGAATATTCCATGGCCAAACAGGAGGCATGGTAGCATTTACAGCATTGTAAAATCATCTTTCATAGCTGTTTCCTGGTCATGGTTATATCAAAGACTTGAAATGGGGGAAAAACATGAATATATTTTGCAAAATGCCAAATGAAAGGAAAGGAAGACTAAGCCACACCAAACCATCCTATGAAAAGTAGAGGACAAGATCTGCTTGATCCAGATCAAAAGCTTGAAGCTGGTTTTCCATAGGCACAAAGAACTTCTTTGACTATTTGCAACTCTCAGTTTTTCCTCTTGGTGTTTTTTAACATTGTATAATTCACCATTGGAAAGAGGGATAGGTCAAGAGTGACAAGCCAGTCAGTTAAGAGCACTCCGACATTCCATGTTAGCACAGTTTCACCAGGTTGTTGGCTCCTTTTGTGTGCTTATCCCTCCTGCTTTCAGTGCAGGCTCCACACTGACCCTCAAAAACTTTTCCTCACCAAAGTTTGACTGTGATTGTTCCCACCCAGAGATCTTAATCTGTTGAACTGATGTTCTCTGGAAGAAAAAAAGAAAACATTTATAGATGCCAAAAGTAGCAGTTCCAAAAATATGGCTAAGAGCAGGCCTCATTTGCTTTGAGTTAGCTTGTTCTACACTCATTAGTATTGAATGTGTAGCAAGGAGTGAGGATGCAGTGAACAGCGTGCAGCAGAGTCCTTGTCAAGGCCCACGTTTGTATTTAGGTCAGCAAAGGATATCAGGTATCTCTGAAGCAGGGATCCAGAAGCACTTCCTGGTCTTAAAGTCCGGGTTTGTTCCCTCTAGCTTTCATCTTGACTTCGTAGGAGCAACATCCTCGTGTGCCTGGATTTACTTTGGAAGAAAATTTAGTTGTGAAAACAGGGAGGAAATCATGGCTGTGCTGCAGTGAGTCCCCCAGTCTGAATTATCCCAGAACTCTTGAGATTGATTAGGCACAGCTGTAGAAGTCTGTTCAGAACTACTTGTGACAGAAATCTGTGACTGTTTTCACTGTTTTGATTTCCTGCTTCTTGTGCATACAGGACATTAGAGACTTAAAAACTAGGGGATGTCCTGGGAACATTTTGTGCTCACAGGTTTTGTAGGAACTGTCAGAAGATGTGACTTCAGTACTGAAGGTTCATTTGATCCCTCTACAACAGAAACAAGAACAAGAACATCAGTGTGAATGCCAGAGTTGTTTCTCATTTTTTGTTTTGGATATCAGAGTCATCTGAAGAGATCTTCTCTGTGCTTGCATTAAACTCTAAAAACGGGACATCATTATGTTATATATATATATTTTTTGTGTTTCAGTTATCTGGAAGGGTCTGTAGTGAGGTTCCCCTTGCCTCAGAACAAGAGAAGTGCCCAACTGTACCAACTATCCTGACGGATAGTCTCTAGGACTGGAAAGTGTCGTGTGCTTCATGTTTCTAGGAACACCTTGGACTTAACACTTACATTTGCTGATCATCCTCATCCTCATCTCGCATTTCATTTTAAAATTTACAGTCTCCTTACAGAATATTTACTCTCTTTACAGAATATTTTAAAAAGGCACAGATTTTATGCCAGAATTTGACCGGTCAGTCTTTTCTTTATGCCTCTTCTTTCTCCTCAGTTTAACACCACCTGACTCAGCTTTTCTCTGTGTAGTGACTATTTTCTTAAAGGAGGAAAAACAAAACAAAACAAAACAAAAATAAAAATAAAAACAAAACTCACCAAAAAAAGAAGCGTTTCAAAATAAATCCTGACAGGAGGAAGAAATTATTGGTAGTAATGCTACAGTTTGGTTATAAGAGCACTCTCTCAGTGTACGACTCCAATTCAAGGCTGTTTTTCTCTGAAAGAGCATTCAAGTAGATCTCACTGGGTTCTGTGCATAGCTTCTACCCTTCAGTTACGATTAGAATGGCAGCTGTAATTTAGACTGCTATGACTGATATTCAAGCATACAGATTATCTTCATTTCTCTCTGGACGAGTGTACATAATCATTCCTCTCGTTGACTACACTTCTGGATTGCAGGTGTGTTGCTTACCAGTCATATTAAACCGGTAGGCCCACAACAGGGTGCGATGCCTGTGGTTCCCTTTCATTCAGGCAAAGGAAGCTACTTAGAGCAAGCCCATACAAATTCTCTAGGTTAGGCTTGTTATTTTTTCCCCCCGCCAAACAGATAGGATTCAGAGAAGAAAATAAATAGAAAGATCTGTGCACTGGTCACACTGTAATGCTACTCCTTGGCCTGACAAGAAGCTTTTGCTTAGCTTAAGAGCCATCAGTCTGTTACTGAATGACAGAAGATTGCAGCACCTCCTTCATTTTGGGCTTGCCTCATCAACAACTGTTGGTAATACACTTGGGCTGTTCCCATAAGGCTGGCCTACCTTCAGCCTGTCCTTTACTGGTACAAGACAATCTGATGAACATCACAGCATTAAGTGTATTAGTGATGAGGTAACAAGTTTATTGTTGTTGTTACTTAACTCATTACACCTTCAGTGTGTTACTAGCTTGCGTGTTCCTGACATGTTGTCTGACTTGCTGCTATAGCACTACTTGACTTGAGCTGTATTCCTGTGGGACAAACCTCTAGTGGTAGCTTGAGTTTGTAGTGATCTAAGATGGGTTCTTAGACACCTTCTGCTCCTGTGTGCCAGGAGTCAAGCAGCTCTCTGCTCCTAATTTCACCCTACTACAACAAAAACAAGTAAGGAAAAGATGTATATCTAATTTTTAAAGAAAAGAAAAGGAAAGAGAGAGAAGACATTTCCCTCCTTTTTCCCCAGCTTATCTTCCAGTGAATCCTTTAGTTTCTTTATGTCACAATGCAATTTGACATACTATGTACTGGTATTATTAATAATAGATGATTATTCAATCTACAGGCTATACTTTACCATTTCTATTCATGTTCATGAGTTTTCTTAGCCTTAACCTGTGAAATGTACACATTCACAGAATAGCCAGGTTACTCAGTGTGGTACGATTCAGGTGCTATAGTATTTGTAAAGAATATGCAATCAAAGAATATCAGCAAACTGTAATTGACATCATCGTTACATCTCATCGAATCAAGAATTATCCTTGCTAATTGATGCAGAGTGATGTACAATCACTTGTAATTGATTGGAATTCACTGAACATAGAATGATGTGTTGAGTAATTGCTACTGAAAAATAATGACTGGTTATATCTAAGAGGACAGACTTCTGCCAGTCCATATATTTTTGATTTCTTGGTTCCTTCAAACATTTATAAACATTATAGGTTTTATGTTACATTGCATTGTTTGTGTACACTGGTCTTCAAATTTTACATCCTAGGATAGCTTTATGACTTCATTAAACATAGAAGCCTATTATATCTTGAGATTAGTAAATGAAAAAGCTAGATGGAATGTTTTCCTAAATGCTTTGAATTTTGAACAATCAGACAGCATAAAATGTTGATACATGTCCAGAAGAAACCCATTTTCTGCTCATAATGAATAAAGGAAACATTTTCAAATAGACAGTGTACATTTAACTCAAGTATTTTCTGCTTGTTTTTAGTAGAAAAAGATGATTTCACTGAAGTTGATGAGCTCTCTCTTTCCTAAGGTAATGTTTTTGAGCAGTCACAATTTAAAGGAGAGTTTGGGAGCGAGAAATACTCAGTGGACCCACTGTAGATCAGCAACGCATAGCCAAACTTTCTTGTCAGTGCCTCTGGTGAATTCATGTCCTTTTCATATGACTTGTAGCACTCAAAATCTCAACAGGTTTCGGACAGCATATGGCAAAGTAATGAGCCAAAAGAGATTTAAATCAAGTTTGGTTTTGTTTCACTTTACATGATAGAACATATACATTATCTTATTTACTTCTTTTATTTTTGACCATAAACAATTCATAACAAGCTTCCATTTACGATAACTTTACTATATGGGTGCATACGGCAAGTTCGCAGCAAAATCTCACATAGCAAACTTCACTGTATTTTTACTAGTATATGTTTATCCCACACAGTATAAATCAACCCAATATTCTCTTCTGCAGATTTCTAATATATTTAGCACCCTGTAACAACCTTACTATGCATGAAAATTTTCACAAGAGATTTAACTTCTTTTCAATAGAACTAAGCCTCTGAAAATAACATGCAGCCAAACAATAAAAATCCTGTATTTTTCATATTTATAAAAACTCCAAATCCACTCTGTAAGTGCCTCATTCTCCATCTTCTGAGTACAAGATTTACAGAGGGCTGTTCATCTAAGACACACAGTTCTGACAAGAAAACCCTGACAACACATGAAGTTTGTCCTTTAGCCATTTCCTCCATTATAAGGCCAAAATTCTCCTTTTTGTGTACAGGCAATGGACATGCAGATTTTAAAAATTTCTAAAAATGGTACCAAAATGTCAGCAGGAAAATTACACTGCTCCGAACTTGGAGACAAAGTGGGGGCTGAGATCAAGGGATAATACCGAGAAAGAGATCAGACTGTGCTGTAATCTCATCCTGAATAGGTTTTATACATGTGCAGCACTTAACTTGCCTGCAACAGACAGCCTGAATGGGACAGAAGAGGAATGTGAAGCTGAATGCCCAGACAACGTGCTTAGGTTCTTTGACTATCTCCTTTTCCTCCGAGAGAGATGAGTGTGATGAGGGCTGAGACAGAAAACAAAGAGACAAACTGATCAGTGCTGGCTTGAGAAGCATAGAAAGGAAGATTTGGGGCACAAACAGGATACACTGAACAAAAACACTTGTTTAGTCATGAAAATTTAGTAAGTCTGTAAGTGGGAGGCAGGCAATAGTGAAAGAAGCACACCCTAATTTGTATAAGGCCCCAGCACACTGAAGCACTGCAAATAAAGAGTAAAGCAAGCAGATAAAGCAGTAGTAGCAGCATATGACATTTATAGAGGTGAAGATTTCAGTCACACAGGCCATCACAAAGAGTTTTAGCCCTACCTGTTTTATGCCCTGGCTCACTTCTGAAAAGGTGCTATCTCACTGCAGAAGGAGCATACACATATGCAACGAGAACATCCTCTCTAGCTGCCAAGTCCAGTCTTACCTGTCTGCATCTTTAGTTACATTTTTACATTATTTTGCATTTTGGAGGAATCCCTTCTAGGGAAGGGACCAATTTTTCTATACCTAGGGCAAGGGTGCTGGAGCAGGGAACACAGAGATCACCTTCTGAAGGTGCTTGTGGGAGGGTCTTCCATCCTTCAATGACTGGTGCAAGAAAAGAGCCTGCCGCCATTTTCTACACTTAACTGAGTTATAAACTAGTCAGCTATACTGAGACTAAATTTATAGCAGTCTAGCAAACTTTCTATCATTTTCATGCCAAGAACAATTCTTCTTTTAAAGAACAGAAAGACATTTAAACTAATATTTTTTACTGTATTTCTTACAATACATTTCCAGTTACTGGAGGTTACTGGACCTGTGGCTTATTATTGCCAGTGACTGATGACTAGTAGGTGATAAATGGAGTTCTCTGTTTCTTGACATCACCTACAGATGTTTTTGGCCACCACTGGGATTTCTAGTCAGCTCACTCATGTAACATTTTTATCCTTAGGCTTTTTTTTTTTTTTTTTTTGCTTTTAAACTGAAGGGTTAAAGTTACTTGCTTTGAGAGCTTGTGGAAAATATCCAGCATGAAGTGGTGGGCACTTTACAGTGATTTACAAAGTCATATGGAAGCATTTGAGTCAGTGTGGTATAATGATATTGGGCCTCAGTAGATTTGCAAAAACAACAAAAATATCATTTGCACTATCATATAAATGCATAAAATGCCTTTCTATGGTTTTCTACCTGACAGTAAATTGTGTGAAACAGCATGGGCAATAAGAGAAATTTCCACTTCCTCATGAAGCTGATAAGAATGTACAGTAATTTTACCTGTGTGAAGAGCTCCTTGTGTTTCTGAACACTATGGTGCATTTGCAGTGTCTAACATGCTATCCCAAAAGAGGCTATATTAATCAAACCAACTGATTGTGACAACTGTGAGATATTCAAGTTCAAAAGTTTTATAAACTGGAGAGAAACAAGTGTTTGCAAGGAGCTGGGATCTTCAGTTAGTCTTTGAAAAGACCCTTTAGGTCTTAGCATAAGTTGTTCATTGACGCTTTTGTTATCAAATATTTTCTCGTATTATGTTAGTGTAGCATCATTTAAACCTTAACTCCCTACTCACGTGGAGCAGGCACTGGTTCTTACCTTATTTCTGGTTAATGCCAGCTCCATGCAACATTAGCGTTGATGGGTCCTGCCTGCAATCATTTCTAAAGTAATACTGCCTATTATAATACTTGAATGCTATTTCCTAGATATGTACACTTTACTAAGCTATAAAATAAATAACTGAAAGTGCTGGGAGAAGGGATGTTTGGGGTTTTGTTTGCTTGTTCTAAGTGCCACTTGGTGCTCAGTTCAGAGTATGGGACATCTTCTTTGCAGTTTACAAAATGCAAGCACACCAGAGCCAAGAGAATGATGTACAAAGCATAAAGAAACTTACTGATGCAGTTTATCAATGTTTTTTAAACTGAAATTTCTCTGGAATTTATAAAAAAAAGTTATGGCTTAGCTTGTGTATTGATTAAAGTGATTTTTCATTTCATAAACGCAACTTTGACTATTCATTTATAGTTTTATTTTCCCCATTTGGTGGCTTGTGTCTTTTAAAATGGTTGAGTGTGTTAGTGACTTGTATCTGCCTACACTGTTCTTATTACTTATTGTGGCATCTGCTATTGCCAAAGTTGGATACAGGATATGGGGCTAAATGGGCTTTTTACCTGACCTATTTTGGCCAATCCTATGTATATTTTAGACCATGTTATGATATTCTACAACACGGTAGTTTATGTACCACAGAAACACTGCTATTATTACTTTTCTTCCCTAGACCAATATTAATGAGATATAAGGTAAGAAGAGGCTTTAGAGGAATGAGTCAGGATGTATGAAGAGAGCATGGTGTCGCAGGCAGAACAGATTTAACTCAGGTAATTTGAATTAATTTATCGCCAATGAACAAACTTTTAATAATTGATTCAGGCATTAAGAAACAAGGAAGACATAATTAAATAAACACTTGTCTTTCCTCCCCTTTCCCAGGCTCAGGTCCAATAACTCTCTTCCCCGTTCCTAGTCTACACTCCCACCTTCATTTGGCCACAGGTTGCACTTTCTCCCTTTAGGGAGGTGGCACAGGAGACTGGGCTCAGCATGCAGCACTGTCTCTGCCACTCACTACCTCACACGCTTTCTTCTGCTGGTCCAGCACAGGTCCCCCACGGCCGCAGTCCCTTGGGGGTGTCCCTGCCCCGGCGTGGCCCCCCCATGGGCCCCTTTTTGTGTCTCCTCCTGTGCCTGCTCTCATGTGCACACTCCTGAGTCTCCTCTTTGTATCTCCTCATCTCCCTTGGTCTCTCTGTGTCTCCCCTCGCACTGGCTACTGACATTTCCTGAATGTGTTTGAGCAGTGGCACCATGCATTGACTGGAGGCATGATTGGAGCCAAGGAAATTAGGAGTCCTTTCCAATTGTATGTATATATGTAGTAGCATAGTAGGCCTTGAGTGGTTTAGTACCTTACATCAGTGATTACTACACCTGCTCATCAAATCACCCTGTTATGGGTTGTAGCCTACCCTGAAATCAGTGCCCCCAAAAATGAGACCTTGACTATACCTGCCCAGCTCCAATTACCTGGATTAATCCAATATGAATTGGAAAATAAAGAAACAGTAGACAAACTTTGATATGCAACTATTGCTGAGTTCACATTTTGGGTAGCACATTTGGGGCAGGAGGCCTGAGGGGTGAGAAAAACCACAGTGGCAGCTACTGCCTGGCCTTAAGTATGGTGGAAGTCAAAGAAATTGGTGTGAGGCTACTTGATTAGCAAGACCGTTGGTGGGTTATGACAAAAATCCAATTTAGAAAGCAAAGAACAGTTAAAAATTGGTCTACCCATCCCCCCTTAGTAAGGGGAATGCCGTACGCAAATATCCAACGCCATGTAGAAGCTAGAGACGAGGAGGCACCACCACATGTAGGAGTCAAAGTGTAAGCCATGGACCTGGCACGTTAACTGGTCGGAGAGAGGGTCCTGTTCCCCTGGGACCATGCTGTGCCAGTCTACATGGGGCCAGAGGGGCTGAAGCTCTGATTTGTGTGAGTGTGTATTGTGTGTTGCAGAATGAAAATCACTATCCATCCACCATCCTTGTCCTGTGAAGTAAATACATTTCAGATTATGTGTCCCTGGGTGGTGTGGGTCTGTTCTTGCAGCCCCACTGAATTTCCCTGTGACACTCCCAAATCAAATGAATCTCTGTTCAGGTGCTCTTCTGTTCGGTGGGGAGGTAGGATTTTGTTGGATGTTTCTTCTCATTTTTTTTCTCTTTCTCTTTCTCTCTTTTTTTTTTTTTCTCTCTCTCTGTTCTGTTTTTTTTTTTTTAATAATGTTAGAGGCTACCTATGCATTAACTACATTTGCTTCCACACATTGCTGAAGTATGGTTAGTCTTACTAGGGTATATATATTTGGTAAGATGGAGAACTCACCCTAGTTTTAGATCAAAGTTTTATATCAATCAGCAGTTTTATATCTACAAGTTAGTTCCGTACTTTGGAATCCTATATATCAGCAAAACAAGGTTTTATATCTGCAACTCTCAGCAAAAAAAAAGAAAAAATGTTTTAAGTTTATGCAGTAGAAAGCTGAATGATGAACAGGACCTTTTGTTTGCGTGTATTGGTGAGATACTTCTTGAAGCAGTTAGGATGGCTACTGCTTCATGCTGGAAAAAGAAGAGAACTGGTATTTGGGGAGGAAAGGACCTCAGATCAGCTACAAATATCATTATATACCTTCCAGGAAAGAAAAAAAAAAAAGCCTGGCATTGTTTTAATCTGATTATTATTTTTGCTAAACCATGAATGATGATTTAACAATTCCTGGGCACATTCAGCAGTAATCATGGATTAGGGTGAAAGGAAGATACTATACTAAAAGAAAAGGGAAAATCATTTTAAATTACCAAATAAGTTTCATCACCCAGAGACAATTACACATTTAAACATTTTTAAATTTAATGCTCATTTCTAATCTTATACTCAATTACTAGATTTTCCTCTGGCTCAGACCAAGGCTGAAAACAGACTTTCTTCAAAGTGTGTTTGAAGTTCCCAGAAAAGTTGACTCCACTGACTTTTTCTGTTCAGATTTCTAAAGTTATTATCATAAGATATCTGAAGTTGTTTCTACTTGTAACATATCTATTTTCTGACAAAAACAGATGTTTAGCATTTCAATTATTTCCCTCATGTTGGTTAGCTGTTCATATTTTCTCTTCATTGTTCCTCAACTTTCTAAAGATTTTAAGTTCAAAGTAAAAAGTTTGTTCCCCAGGAATGTGCAAAATATTTAATCTTTCATTTATCAGATAAAATAGAAGAAAAGATCTGAGAAAATGACTCTAATTATGAGTTTTTTGAACTGCAGTAGGTACAGTCTCTGAAATACATGTACAATAAGCTTGTGTGCAGTTAGGAGAGCTATACAAGATTTATAAGCCTGCAAGTCTAATACAGTCTGGTTAAGTGAGGACCTTGTGCCAAAAATGAAGTTGAAAAGAAAACTATCCCTGTTTGCTCAAGGCTATAATATGAAGGTTCACCAGGAAGGAAAGTACTTTTCAGTCTGCTTGCACTACTGTATATGCAAAATAAATTAGTTTCAGAAAAGTATTTTTCTTAGTTGGTGTTTCTGAAATCCCAGTGGACATGAAAAAATCATTTTCTTGAAGAGGAAAAAATAGTATAACTATGAATTATGAGTTATTCTAGAACATTACCAGTTATATTGCCAATTATATTCCACATTCATTGCCCATAATTGTGAAGCAAACAGCATGCTGGAAAAACATCTGGCATTTAAACCACATCAAACAAAAACAGTTTTATTCCTATCACTATATTGGTCCAGTTTTGGCCATCAAATATATTGACATCTTCTGACAAAACAGCACATTTGGCTGTTGATAGCAACATGTGAATGAATTCATTCCAAGTGAACAAACAGGGTTAACGTGCAGAAAGCCTCAGGCTTACCTGGCTGCCGTGCTTTCTGACACAGAACATGACTGACATATCATGTATAAGATCATAATAAACAGGAAATTCCTCTTTTTCAGATTGAGTTCTGCTTTCTAAACAGATTAGAGAAAGTGAGGTTATAACAGGGATGTATAAAGTCAAAGCACAACAATGTCATCAGCTACAGTGTATTGATAGATGTTGCTTCAGTTATTTCTTAAAAAGAGAGTTTTCCCCAAACAGCAAACATTTGCAAGCATGCAGGTGAAGAAGAAGCAGTGCAATTTTTTGGTCTAGACCTTTTGCTGTTGTTCTCTCTGTCTTACTGAAACCTATGTAATGAAGTTGAATGGGAGGTATAACTTAACAAAACTTGTATGTTTACAGGCAATGTAAACTGCTGAAGTTTGCCTAGGGTATGTCTCCACTTTACTGTTGCTTAACCCTCAGTGCTGCCCACTGTCAATGCCCTGTGAGCAGTCATTGAATCTGCTAGTATACTTGGCTAGAAACATGGAAAAAGTTATTCTGAGCTTTGTACTGTGAAGGAAGCAAAAGTAGATGTACTGTGGCCTCCCATTGTGTTTCTTGAAGTTCCTTGTTATACATTCACTCTCCGTATAGCAAAAGTTGCCTTTTGGTTCGTATTTTTTCACAGCATTCAACTTCTTTTACACATGGGCTGCTCTGTTGCAACACAGTTCAGAGCAGATCAGTCAAGCAAAATGGAAATGCCTACCACCAAATGCCCTGTTGTCCAGAAAGTGAGATGTAATGGAACCCACTTTCTCCACGGTTCCCCGTTATCACATTAACAAGATCTGCTGAAACTAGAATGATTTCCAATGGACCTGTAGGGTACTCCTAGGGTAACTGGCAAGCAGAGGACAACTGCAAACTACATCCACTTTGATATAGCTTTTCTTATCTTTGTTTCCTAGTGCTGGAAATTCAAGGTAAGCTTCTCTTGCATATATGTGGATGTCCACTTGCAGATCAATGAATGTCCACGTGCTATCAAGGAAGTTATGGAGCCTCTATTAGCTAGTTCTATTCTGTCATCAGTGTAATTATATGTAGGAAACTGAATTTTGCAGCATGTGCTTATCCATCTTCTTTCTTTGTTTTAGGTAATTTTGTGTAGCATCTATTATTTTATCCACCTGTTCTACATGATCTAATTCTCAAAGGCATGGACTATATTGTCTTTATTTGCACACCACTGAGCGCACTGGAGCCCTCAGTCCTTTCTGGTTTTGTTAGACAATAATAATAATTATCACCATCATTAATCACCATAAAGAGTGTATGAAAGTCATCATTCTAAGTAAGAATATAAACACTTCAGGAAAAAAGAAACAACTGTGCAGAAAGGAGACTTTTGATGAAGTTAACTATATAAATAAACTTCTCATGCTCTATTCCTTCATTCCGAAGTCTCCCACTGGAAAGAGTCAACATTGCTAGTTATGTGGGTAGCATCCACTGGGAGAGCAAGAGAGCAAACATCACTGGAAGCTTGAAGTGAATATCAACCTCTCAGGTCCTCTTTGTGATGCTTTATTTTCTACTTTATTTTACCTCTAGCATAACACCTGCTTTTTGGCTGAAATAAAAGTCAGGAAAATAGCACTGGATGTAGAGGCAGTTTCCTTCTCATTTTTTATGAAGCTAGCAATAAGGCAGATATAGGGATGGTTTCATAAAAGGCTAGTGTTAGAGGAACTTAAAAGGAATTTGATACATGAAGTAGGTACATGGAATAGACTTGTCAGAGTCACGGACTGTTTGATCTTTGAGTCCCCTGTGGGCATTATAATTTGATATTATTTTGGGCACCATCAAAGATCTATGGAATTCTGAGCTTCATATTACAAACACCAAAGTAGCCATAATTCTTGGTTTATTACAACTTTTAAAATTTGTTTATAGGGAAAGAATGGAAAGTTTATTAAAAATGTCCTCTTGATGCGATGGCTGGCATGTTGGAAATGCTGTTAGTCAATGAATGAATAACGAGAAGTAAAAGTACTACTCAAGAGCAATGGAAACATACTCCATGCAATAATATTTATACTTAACATCATACTTCTTGTCACTTGTATAGAAATGACTGTGGTAAGGCATTTCTTTCATAGTGAACTTTATTAAAGCAAGCCTTCATGTTTTCACATACAGGAGATCTTGGGTCAAGTCTTAGCTCTGCTGCAAGGCTCTTGAAGAGAAAGTTACTTAAGCTACCTGCAGGCAAGGGAAGCTGGGAGCATTTTCTAGTTCCCGGGTATGTGTATGTGCATGTCTATGTAGGCCTCGACTGTATTTTCATTTCGTATTGGAATGAAATATGGGTGTACAGCATCGTTCCCTCCTTCCTGTTCTCATGTCGCAGCATACTTCAACAAGTCCTCAAGCTGTTGTCTATTACTTTTCCTAATCCCCTTTTCAAGCCTGCTGACACTTTCTGCCTCCACAATGTTATGTTGTAGTAAATTCCACACCTCCTGTGTAAATAAGCTATCATAAACTGCTTTAAATAGATTTTACGCTAGTTTCATCATGTTCTTTCGTTCTCATATTGCAGGACTTAGTGAACAAGAGGTCCACAGACAGCTTACTGCTTTCATGATTCAGTAAACCTCAGTCACATCTATGCACATCCATCTTGTCTCCAAACTGAAGAGTCCTGGCCTCTGCTCACAAGGGAAGATCCTCTGCCCTCTTGGTCATTTTATTTGATTTCTTCTGTACCTTCTTAAACTCCACCTCCTTCTTCAGATGCAAGAACCAGAAGTGCACATTGAACTCAAGATACAAGCTCATTAAGATTTTATACAGTGGCAAAATGTTGCCCTCTCTTCTCAAGACCCTTCTGCATGATGCTAAGCATTCTCTTGCCTCCTTTGGCTGCTGCTGCACATTAAGCTAATGATTTCAGAGACCTGTCAGTGATGACTGAGATCTCTTTCCTGAGTTGTAGCTGCCAATTCTGTGTTCAGCATTGTAGTAGGCATGGTTTGGATTATTTTCCCTAGGTGTTTTTATCTACATTGAAGTTCATCTGCCATGTTTTTGCTCACTCACTCAGTTTTATGAGGTTCTTCTGGAACTGCTTGCATTGGCACAACATCTGACAACGCAGAACAGCTTAGTATCATCTGGAAACACAGAGATTTCATGTTCACACATTCTTTCCTTAAGATGCCTCAGGGAAATGATGAAATATAAAAACTGTGCCGGCACTGATCCTTAGGGGACATGACATCCGGGAAAGTGATAGTAAGTCCTCCCTTTAGCTTGCTGCCCTGTTTTGTGTGTTTCTTGTAACCTTGTTTCTTAAATAACCTTTGGATAGTAACCTTGTCAAAAGCTTTTTGAAACTCCAGATGCATTACATTCACTGGGTGTCCTTTTCCATGTACTTACTGACATCCTCGCGGATGTCCAGCAGGTTAGGGAGTCAGGATTTCCCTTCAAAGAAGCTACACTGATTCTTGCCCAACAGACTGTGTCTGGTGTGCTCAGTGATCCTATTTTTTAATATAGACTCCTCCATCTTTCCTAGGATGGGAACTACACCCATTTGTAGTTAACAGGATCTTCTCCTGAGCCGTTATTCTACAAGGGACTTATAATTGGCAATTCACCTGCCACAGGGCACAGTGGCTGTTTGTTATGATATGATATGTCACACACCTTGGGTGGCAGTTTTGTAGGTTCGTATTTAACTCACACTTGGGTGATGCCACCCGGTCAGGGTGACTTCCAGCTTATCTTCTGATATATTTACTTCAAGCAGATCTAGCTCCTCTGACTTAGCTGCTGCAAATAATGCTTCCAGTGTGGGATTGTCCCCAACTTCTTCAGCAAGGTATTCACTGAGCTTTTCTGCCATGGCCTTTATCATCCCCAAGTGTTGCTTTCACACACTTGTAATCCTGCATTTCCACCAATTCCACAGCTTTTGAAGTACTTAAAGAACTTTTTATTGTCAGTTTGAACATCCTTTGCAAGGCAAGTTTCAAATTATTTTTAGACCTCTTAATTTTCTGCTTATATTTGACCTATCACTTTCTTATGTGCTTCTTCTCATTTAGGCAAGCTTTCCATATTTTAATTGCTGGACTTTTCCCTGTGATAACCTCCTTAGCTTTCCCATTGATCACATGGAAACTTTTTGGGGCAGCTTTTCTTTCTTATCAAATGGTGGCATACATTTTACCTGTTCTTTCACTACAGTATTTTTAACAGGATCCAGTCTGTTTGTATGCTTCTTGCTTTTTGGAAAGCTCTTTGGGGGATTTTTAGGTTTTGATCTTAGCTTTTTTCACCAGTTGTTCCATTTTTTACATAATCTTCTTTCTTGAAATTGCATAGCCGCATGCTGGATTTATTTAGCTTTCTCTCCCCCACTAGTGTTAAAGCCAATTGTATTGTTGTTGCTATTACAGAAAGGCTCTCCCACTAATGCTTTTTGAACTATGTTGTGTGTACTACTGAAGACCTATTTCAGAACAGCACCTTTTTGTGAGTTCTCAGACTAGCTGTTCTTGGGAGTAGTCACTTATTACATCCAAAAATGTTATCTCTGCATATCATCCTCTTGAAGCATTGATTCAGTCAATATTTGGGTAGTTAAAATTTTCCACAGTTAATACCTGATCTGATACCTGTCCTAATATCCTTTAAGATTTTAGGCACAGATCATAGGGTCACTCTCACAATATGGATGTCACTGGTAGTAATTAATAGCAACTGTTATTTAGACTTACACAACAAGGGTGACTTCCACACTTATGGACAGGTAGAAATGTAAGTGCTTTTCTGGGCTGGGTCAAGGAGAACTACAGCGAGGACAGTGGACCACCTGCTTAAAGATTTTAACCCAAGAAATTAAGTTCTTTTCTCTAAAGGCACCAGTTTGGGATTTTCTGTATTTGAAATATGTTTTCATAAACTAGTAGTAGATCATGTTTTGTGATTTTTTAATTACGTATTTTCAGTGGAGAATAAAGGCTCGCGTGCTGTTTAAAATTTCCAAAATACTTTGTCATTTTTTTCCTCCCTTAGCATATAGAAACAATTCATTATTTATAGCTCTGAGAAGGCATGCTTTCAGAATACTTCTGAAACTGAATTCTCCATCTCTTTTGTGTTATAGTAAGCTTTTTGTTATAAGGATTGTAAATAGAATTTATTTTCTTTCACTATTAAAACTCAAATTCTAGCTTTGCCCTTTGTATTTCCTAATTACATGAGGAGGATGGCTTTTTATAGAAGTGCTTTATTTATGAATAAAGTTCTTTCTGTGGCATCAGCAGACAAGTTATATTGTTCCTAACATCAGGCAGCAACAAATTAGCTTCCAATTTGGTCTCATTCTTGTCGACATGAGATTTACTTAGTCAACATCTCTAAAATCAGAACAAAAATAAGTCTCTGTGGGCTTGAGTAATTTAATACCTGAAATACAGGACTGAGCTTTTAGTGGCTCTTAACATCCTGCAGCTGTTGTTTACATGATCAGGATATATATACAGAAGGCCACTAGAGGAGACAGAGAGATGACTGTAGCTCTAGCGTCTGTGGTGTTGATGTAACTGCCTTTACCGTTCTTTCCTCAGATCTTCTGTGTGCTATAGCTAGATTTAGTTTTACCCTGAATTAAAGGGTAAGAGGTGAGGATCTGGATGTAGGTGAGCAGCCCAAAATATATTCCACTTATGGCTAAGATGGGCTTGCTAAGCTGCTAGGCAGTTGAATTGGAGGACATGTCTCTCCCATGATTCGAAAGAGGTGGTGTGTTCTGTTTGCTTCCTGAGTGGCCTGTTGACTTCTCTGTATCTTTCTGAATGTCCGTGTGGTGGCAGTCTCAAAGTATATTTCATCTCAACTTGGCAAGAAGATTTTAATTCATTTTTCTAATAAGGATTAGATTTCTTATCAATTCAGGCATGGACTAAAGTGACCCACTGAGCAAAGAAGTTACTCTGGGAGAAGCCAAGAAACTTCTTTGCTGTGCAGGGCTCCATACCTGTTTCTTGGTATGACCGGAATGCACTGCTGCCTCATGCCACAGACAAGTGGCCTGGCACCACTCTTACGTGTTCACATGCCCAGTTGTCTTTCTTCCCCAAATGAAGCAGCCTCTTCTGAACACCTCACACTGCCGCAAGGACAGAACACAGATGCGTGGCACGGCACAAAACACCCTCTCAGGGAGTACAAGTTGCCACAGTCCAGAAAGCATGCCAATAATTAAACACTTTCGAAGACTGTGAGATGGCGATTGAAGCAGTGCCTTGACCATGCTTTACCTATGGATATAGGCCTTCCTATTTGGTGGTACAATGAAGAGGAAAATCCCAGCTTGTCTGTGAAGTGCATTGATTCCCAGTCAAATTCTAGAAGGCAAGATCCAGCCATTTTGCCCTTTACATCTTTAATAGATCTTTGTTACCTGAGTAATTGTCATGATCTTTGTGGGACAAAGCTTATGCTGTGTTGACTGGAATAATTCAAATGTCCAGTCTCTCTGTGAAGCTATGAAAAAGACAGCTATAAAGACATTTTCTCAAGGGTAACTGGTATGTTGAGTTCTTGCTTTTGTAACTCAATTGGCCGCTTATCTGACAGAGTCCACAGTGCAACAAGACCCCTCTGGCTTTGTAGGATTTTTCTAACAAAATGTAGTTTGAATTGGGACATGGAATGGGTGAGGAGGAAAATGTTAATTGTTAAATTCAGGAATTTTTATATAATTATTTTCTAGATATTGGTACAAGAGAATATTTTATATTTTTAAGGACAGTTGTGGCGCTTCCAGTGTTAGGTATATGCCATTCATAAAGAAAATAACCACGCCATTTAAAAAAAAAAATTAAGAGGTGAAACCTTTTCTGTATTTTTCCCCCTATGTCTGAAAGACTGTTTTCACCTCATTCAGGCAGAAGTAGATAAATCACGTGTCTGTTCACATAGCTCTATTTGACCAGTAAGAGCTTTAAGTGATTTTCTGGACAACTCAAAATGTTCTAGTGGAGATTGGAAGCTGAGAAAAACCAATCACACTTCCTAACGTAAGTGGAAAAATAACCATAGAAACAAAACAAACAAATATAAAAGCCTATGAATAGTATTACTACACAGGGAAGAATCTTGATGAAGTGTGAAGTATGATACAGGGCAGCTTGCTAGGGGGTTTACTGGTATGAGTGGTATGCCTCTTAGTTTATTAGCCAGGAGTAAAAATAAAAAACCTCTGAGGTGAACTACAGGGAATTCAAGTCACACTTTAAATATAGTCACTGAAATAAGGATTTAATTTAAAAGTGTTAAAAGTAACTAGGTTTTAGAAAAAACAATTTGTTTCAAGAATAACTCTAATGAAATTTATCACCTGTTTAATTACATAACTGGGCATATAGTAAACATTTATTGAAACTCAGTGGATATGTTATTTGACAAACAATATTTTGTATAACTAAATATGTCACCCTATGTTTAATGACCTGGTTAGTCCACATTACTATATGTGACAAGAGAAGAATTTCCAACAAATTATTCAGGAAAGTTAGGGAACATTAAAACCTTTATAATAACATACTCATACATGCAAATAAATGCACACGTGCATATGGCCAAAATTTACAAAAGTGTTCAATGATTTTGTGTGTATCGGTTTTTGGAGGACTCTAAAAACTGACCTCATTTCATAGGATAAATATTTAGTATAGTCAAAGCCTTTTTCAGATGTCTTACAATGGGTATCCTAAAATGTTTACTGACAGCATATCTTACTATTTGTTTCTTAATCCCGATAATAACATATTTATTTAGTTGCAGTTTCAGTTGTCAATCCAAGCTGCAAGTTGCAGTGTCAATCCAAGAGCCCAAGGAATAAGCAGTAGAATATTTTAAGAAAAAATCATGAGGAAAGTAGATGATAGGTGCTTTGTGAAGAGAACAGAAGAGAATTTGATACTTGAAAAGTGCTGAATAAGTACCCTAAAATTCCAAATCAACAGTAATAAAAAAAGGCTAAGGACATGTATTGCTATCACAAATATTTCTCTCTTTTGCAGACTCAGCTTTGACCATCACTATCTGCCACTCTGCATATTTAATCATCTTCTGACATTCTTCTGAAATGGCAGCAAAGGGATCACATCTGAAATAGAAAGTAATCCACTGGGAACTGAACTGGAAACTTCTCAAAGACAAAGTGACAAAATTATTCAACTACCACCATTCCCTGGATCAGGTATTTTAAAAGTATTTTAAAATACCGTCAATGGATAAATTTCCTGATTCTGAAAATTCTCAGGTCTGATTTGGGGTTTACCAATTAAAAGAAAAAGCTATGGTTATCTATTAGTATCAGTGTTAGGCACAGGGACATACTAAGCATGCTTTATGGAAGGTTACTCAAATGGCAGACAACAATCTGGATGTGCGCAGCTAGTAGATTTGATCTGGGTTTTGCCATTGTCCTAGCCCTCTGTCTCCAGAGGAATTCAGGAGACATCCCCCTGCCTCTTCATCCACGCAGCTGTACACGGAGCATGCAGTGCTTATCTGCCTGGCAGAGGGATATCACAGGACATCGCTTTCTGCTGAATGAACCTTGGCTTAAAATAACTGATTCACCCTGCTTCAGAAAAATGGGTCCTGTTTCTAATGTCTTTTCAAGAGCCAGGTGCCCACGGAGTTCAATATGCTATTTTTCTAGGCTTTGTTGCGAATTCCATTGGAGGTAGCTGCCAAAATACATTTATAAGTCTGGCCTAGGTAGCTTCAGGCCAATTGCAATCCTGTCAAATATTCCAATTTTTTAGTCCTTTCTCCCTGGATCTTAACATTTTGGCAGTATTGGAGAGAGATGAGCAAGAGATCACTATAGAGCAACAGATCATTAAGAGTAACAACAGTTTAGGACTGTCGCATAGTTCACAGAAGCCCAGTGAAGGCTGCTGAAGAGAATTCACAGGCATTGTGGAAAACATGGCATCTGTCTTGGTGGTCTTTAGGGGAACAGAAGCTCCTGCAGGCATTGCAGCAATATTTAGAGAAATAAAATGGACCTGGACAGTCATTCTTCACAGCATGGGAGAGACTTAAAGGAAAGGGAGATGCAATGGATGCTAAATTGGATAAATTAAACAAACGTGTGCATGCAACAGAGGAAAGAATAAGCAACACAGAAGACAGAAAAGCTGAAACAAAGAGATCTATGAACTGAGAAAAGTGTTGATTTTTTATGTTCAACAAAGCAAGGAAATCAGAAAACGGAAGCCATTGTGCTCATGCTGGTATAGAAGGTGTAGAATTGGACAGTGTGATGCTCTTTGTTCAATACTTGTTCAATGAGATTTTTGAGCATAACAGAAAAGCCCCACCACATAGCCCAAAGGACCAAATCTGTGTCCCTCTGAGACCGACAATAATGCTGCTGAGATTCCAAGATAAAGATTACAGGTTATGTAAATTGAGTAATGCTAACATGGAACAAGAGACACAAAAGCCTGGCAATCAAGGTAAGCAAATGCTCCTTATCTAAATCTGAGCACTAAAATATTATGAGCACAGAAAGAATATAACAGTTACAGACGCTAGTTGGTAAGAAAGAGACTGGAGCCTGCAGTGTGGTAATAAACTATTACTTGAACAACAGAGAACCTCTTTTGAGTCATCTCAAGATTTGTGAAATTCCACAAAATTAATAGCAATCTTTTTGAGATTAAATCAGTTTGCTGTCCTTGAAATAAAGCTTGAAATAGAAGATAGCATGTAATGGGGAAAAAAAGTATATTCAGTCTATGTGATTATATTATCTCTTCTTTAAGAGTTGTGTTTTTGCTAGAAATGCATTGTTATTGCAAGCATTACTGGATGGCATTGTTATACATAGTCACCAAGTTTTCTTGTCTGAGAATAATGTATGGGCTTTGATGAAATGCTGCAGTGTTCAGGGTTTTCTTCTTTTTTGAGGTCATTTCTGAGAGAAAAAAAAAAAGAATATTTTCTCTGCCATCAGTTCTCTAAATAGAGCCACTTCTTGAGGGAAAGTTGCTTCCTGGAGACCAGGCATTGGGCTGAAATTACAGCAGTGCTTTCTTGTGCTGATATTCTACTTGGTGTAACAACTGTTTCATAGAACATAAAGAAAACAAGTTATATAAAGCACAGAATCACAGAATCACAGAATCACTGAGGTTGGAAGGGACCTCTGGAGATCATCTAGTCCAACCCCCCTGCTCAAGCAGGGTCACCTAGAGCAC